>NW_026781826.1:87500-142500 GCF_030144855.1 Hypanus sabinus
ACACACACAGGGGCACATTTACACCCGCACACAGAAAGACCAACACACGCAATCTCAAAGGCAAAGACAAAATCTCTCTCCCACATTCATACAGGCTTTCACACAGAAAGATCCCCACGCATACTGAAATGCAAAAACACACACACACCGGGGTAATTTACAATCCCACTCTGAACACAATCACACACACACACACACACACACACACGGGTAATTTACAATCCCACTCTGAACACAAACACACACACACACACACACACACCCGGGTAATTTACAATCCCACTCTGAACACAAACACACACACACACACACACACCCGGGTAATTTACAATCCCACTCTGAAAACAAACACAGACACACACACACACCCGGGTAATTTACAATCCCACTCTGAACACACACACACACCGGTAATTGACAATCCCACTCTGAACACACACACACACCGGTAATTGACAATCCCCCTCGGAACACCAACACACACACACACACACACACACACAAAGACCCCAACCCACCCCAACATACACACACCCGCCACCTGTCTCTCTCTCTCTCTCACACTCTCTCAAAAAACACCCACATACTCTCTCTCTGACACTCACACACGCGGTACCGCCACACAGAAAGATCCCCACACACACACAGGGGCACATTTACACCCGCACACAGAAAGACCAACACACGCAATCTCAAAGACAAAATCTCTCTCCCACATTCATACAGGCTTTCAGACAGAAAGATCCCCACGCATACTGAAACGCAAAAACACACACACACCCGGGTAATTTACAATCCCACTCTGAACACAAACACACACACACAAACATCGATAATTGACAATCCCACTCTGAACACAAACACACACAAACACAGACACCCGGGTAATTTACAATCCCACTCTGAACACAAACACACACACACAGACATCGATAATTGACAATCCCACTCTGAACACAAACACACACACACAGACACCCGGGTAATTTACAATCCCACTCTGAACACAAACACACACACACAGAGACATCGATAATGGACAATCCCACTCTGAACACAAACACACACACGCACAGATAATCTACAATCCCACTCTGAACACCAACACACACACACCGGTAATTGACAATCCGACTTTGAACACGAACACACACAGATACACCGGTAATTGACAATCCCACTTTGAACACACACACACACCCCGGTAATTGACAATCCCACTCTGAACACACACACACACAATGGTAATTGACAATCCCTCTCTGAACACATACACACACACACACACACACACAGGTAATTGACAATCCCACTCTGAACACACACACACACACACAATGGTAATTTACAATCCCACTTTGAACACACACACACACCCTGGTAATTTACAATCCTACTCTGAACACACACACACACCCCAGTAATTTACAATCCCACTCTGAACACGAACACACACACACACAGACATCGATAATTGACATCCCACTCTGAACACAAACACACACACGCACAGATAATCTACAATCCCACTCTGAACACACACACACACACCGGTAATTGACAATCCCACTCTGAACACACACACACACACCGGTAATTGACAATCCCACTCTGAACACACACACACACACACTGGTAATTGACAATCCCACTCTGAACACACACACACACACACGTAATTGACAATCCCACTCTGAACACACACACACACACACACACAATGGTAATTTACAATCCCACTTTGAACACACACACACACCCCGGAAATTTACAGTCCTACTCTGAACACACACACACACCCCAGTAATTTACAATCCCACTCTGAACACGAACACACACACACACAGACATCGATAATTGACAATCCCACTCTGAACACAAACACACCCACGCACAGATAATCTACAATCCCACTCTGAACACCAACACACACACACCGGTAATTGACAATCCGACTTTGAACACGAACACACACAGATACACCGGTAATTGACAATCCCACTTTGAACACACACACACACCCCGGTAATTGACAATCCCACTCTGAACACACACACACACACACAGACACCCGGGTAATTTACAATCCCACTCTGAACACAAACACACACAGACATCGATAATTGACAATCCCACTCTGAAAACAAACACACACACACAGACACCCGGGTAATTTACAATCCCACTCTGAACACAAACACACACACACAGAGACATCGATAATTGACAATCCCACTCTGAACACAAACACACACACGCACAGATAATCTACAATCCCACTCTGAACACCAACACACACACACACCGGTAATTGACAATCCGACTTTGAACACGAACACACACAGATACACCGGTAATTGACAATCCCACTTTGAACACACACACACACCCCGGTAATTGACAATCCCACTCTGAACACACACACACACCAGTAATTTACAATCCCACTCTGAACACACAGACACACCAGTAATTGACAATCCCACTCTGAACACACACACACACACACACACACACACACACACACACACACACTGGTAATTGACAATCCCACTCTGAACACCAACACACACACACACACACACAAAGACCCCAACCCACCCCAACATACACACACCCGCCACCTGTCTCTCTCTCTCTCTCTCTCTCTCTCTCTCTCTCTCACACTCTCTCAATAAACACCCACATACTCTCTCTCTGACACTCACACACGCGGTACCGCCACACAGAAAGGTCCCCACACACACACAGGGGCACATTTACACCCGCACACAGAAAGACCAACACACGCAATCTCAAAGGCAAAGACAAAATCTCTCTCCCACATTCATACAGGCTTTCACACAGAAAGATCCCCACGCATACTGAAATGCAAAAACACACACACACCGGGGTAATTTACAATCCCACTCTGAACACAATCACACACACACACACACACACACACACACACGGGTAATTTACAATCCCACTCTGAACACAAACACACACACACACACACACACACCCGGGTAATTTACAATCCCACTCTGAACACAAACACACACACACACACACACCCGGGTAATTTACAATCCCACTCTGAACACAAACACAGACACACACACACACCCGGGTAATTTACAATCCCACTCTGAACACACACACACACCGGTAATTGACAATCCCACTCTGAACACACACACACACCGGTAATTGACAATCCCCCTCGGAACACCAACACACACACACACACACACACAAAGACCCCAACCCACCCCAACATACACACACCCGCCACCTGTCTCTCTCTCTCTCTCACACTCTCTCAAAAAACACCCACATACTCTCTCTCTGACACTCACACACGAGGTACCGCCACACAGAAAGATCCCCACACACACACAGGGGCACATTTACACCCGCACACAGAAAGACCAACACACGCAATCTCAAAGACAAAATCTCTCTCCCACATTCATACAGGCTTTCAGACAGAAAGATCCCCACGCATACTGAAACGCAAAAAAACACACACACCCGGGTAATTTACAATCCCACTCTGAACACAAACACACACACACAAACATCGATAATTGACAATCCCACTCTGAACACAAACACACACACACACAGACACCCGGGTAATTTACAATCCCACTCTGAACACAAACACACACACACAGACATCGATAATTGACAATCCCACTCTGAACACAAACACACACACACAGACACCCGGGTAATTTACAATCCCACTCTGAACACAAACACACACACAGAGACATCGATAATGGACAATCCCACTCTGAACACAAACACACACACGCACAGATAATCTACAATCCCACTCTGAACACCAACACACACACACCGGTAATTGACAATCCGACTTTGAACACGAACACACACAGATACACTGGTAATTGACAATCCCACTTTGAACACACACACACACCCCGGTAATTGACAATCCCACTCTGAACACACACACACACAATGGTAATTGACAATCCCTCTCTGAACACATACACACACACACACACACACACAGGTAATTGACAATCCCACTCTGAACACACACACACACCCTGGTAATTTACAATCCTACTCTGAACACACACACACACCCCAGTAATTTACAATCCCACTCTGAACACGAACACACACACACACAGACATCGATAATTGACATCCCACTCTGAACACAAACACACACACGCACAGATAATCTACAATCCCACTCTGAACACACACACACACACCGGTAATTGACAATCCCACTCTGAACACACACACACACACCGGTAATTGACAATCCCACTCTGAACACACACACACACACACCGGTAATTGACAATCCCACTCTGAACACACACACACACACACGTAATTGACAATCCCACTCTGAACACACACACACACACACACACAATGGTAATTTACAATCCCACTTTGAACACACACACACACCCCGGTAATTTACAATCCTACTCTGAACACACACACACACCCCAGTAATTTACAATCCCACTCTGAACACGAACACACACACACACAGACATCGATAATTGACAATCCCACTCTGAACACAAACACACCCACGCACAGATAATCTACAATCCCACTCTGAACACCAACACACACACACCGGTAATTGACAATCCGACTTTGAACACGAACACACACAGATACACCGGTAATTGACAATCCCACTTTGAACACACACACACACCCCGGTAATTGACAATCCCACTCTGAACACACACACACACACACAGACACCCGGGTAATTTACAATCCCACTCTGAACACAAACACACACAGACATCGATAATTGACAATCCCACTCTGAAAACAAACACACACACACAGACACCCGGGTAATTTACAATCCCACTCTGAACACAAACACACACACACAGAGACATCGATAATTGACAATCCCACTCTGAACACAAACACACACACGCACAGATAATCTACAATCCCACTCTGAACACCAACACACACACACACCGGTAATTGACAATCCGACTTTGAACACGAACACACACAGATACACCGGTAATTGACAATCCCACTTTGAACACACACACACACCCCGGTAATTGACAATCCCACTCTGAACACACACACACACCAGTAATTTACAATCCCACTCTGAACACACAGACACACCAGTAATTGACAATCCCACTCTGAACACACACACACACACACACACACACACACACACACACACACACTGGTAATTGACAATCCCACTCTGAACACCAACACACACACACACACACACAAAGACCCCAACCCACCCCAACATACACACACCCGCCACCTGTCTCTCTCTCTCTCTCTCTCTCTCTCTCTCTCTCTCACACTCTCTCAATAAACACCCACATACTCTCTCTCTGACACTCACACACGCGGTACCGCCACACAGAAAGGTCCCCACACACACACAGGGGCACATTTACACCCGCACACAGAAAGACCAACACACGCAATCTCAAAGGCAAAGACAAAATCTCTCTCCCACATTCATACAGGCTTTCACACAGAAAGATCCCCACGCATACTGAAATGCAAAAACACACACACACCGGGGTAATTTACAATCCCACTCTGAACACAATCACACACACACACACACACACACACACACACGGGTAATTTACAATCCCACTCTGAACACAAACACACACACACACACACACACACCCGGGTAATTTACAATCCCACTCTGAACACAAACACACACACACACACACACCCGGGTAATTTACAATCCCACTCTGAACACAAACACAGACACACACACACACCCGGGTAATTTACAATCCCACTCTGAACACACACACACACCGGTAATTGACAATCCCACTCTGAACACACACACACACCGGTAATTGACAATCCCCCTCGGAACACCAACACACACACACACACACACACAAAGACCCCAACCCACCCCAACATACACACACCCGCCACCTGTCTCTCTCTCTCTCTCACACTCTCTCAAAAAACACCCACATACTCTCTCTCTGACACTCACACACGAGGTACCGCCACACAGAAAGATCCCCACACACACACAGGGGCACATTTACACCCGCACACAGAAAGACCAACACACGCAATCTCAAAGACAAAATCTCTCTCCCACATTCATACAGGCTTTCAGACAGAAAGATCCCCACGCATACTGAAACGCAAAAAAACACACACACCCGGGTAATTTACAATCCCACTCTGAACACAAACACACACACACAAACATCGATAATTGACAATCCCACTCTGAACACAAACACACACACACACAGACACCCGGGTAATTTACAATCCCACTCTGAACACAAACACACACACACAGACATCGATAATTGACAATCCCACTCTGAACACAAACACACACACACAGACACCCGGGTAATTTACAATCCCACTCTGAACACAAACACACACACAGAGACATCGATAATGGACAATCCCACTCTGAACACAAACACACACACGCACAGATAATCTACAATCCCACTCTGAACACCAACACACACACACCGGTAATTGACAATCCGACTTTGAACACGAACACACACAGATACACTGGTAATTGACAATCCCACTTTGAACACACACACACACCCCGGTAATTGACAATCCCACTCTGAACACACACACACACAATGGTAATTGACAATCCCTCTCTGAACACATACACACACACACACACACACACAGGTAATTGACAATCCCACTCTGAACACACACACACACCCTGGTAATTTACAATCCTACTCTGAACACACACACACACCCCAGTAATTTACAATCCCACTCTGAACACGAACACACACACACACAGACATCGATAATTGACATCCCACTCTGAACACAAACACACACACGCACAGATAATCTACAATCCCACTCTGAACACACACACACACACCGGTAATTGACAATCCCACTCTGAACACACACACACACACCGGTAATTGACAATCCCACTCTGAACACACACACACACACACCGGTAATTGACAATCCCACTCTGAACACACACACACACACACGTAATTGACAATCCCACTCTGAACACACACACACACACACACACAATGGTAATTTACAATCCCACTTTGAACACACACACACACCCCGGTAATTTACAATCCTACTCTGAACACACACACACACCCCAGTAATTTACAATCCCACTCTGAACACGAACACACACACACACAGACATCGATAATTGACAATCCCACTCTGAACACAAACACACCCACGCACAGATAATCTACAATCCCACTCTGAACACCAACACACACACACCGGTAATTGACAATCCGACTTTGAACACGAACACACACAGATACACCGGTAATTGACAATCCCACTTTGAACACACACACACACCCCGGTAATTGACAATCCCACTCTGAACACACACACACACACACAGACACCCGGGTAATTTACAATCCCACTCTGAACACAAACACACACAGACATCGATAATTGACAATCCCACTCTGAAAACAAACACACACACACAGACACCCGGGTAATTTACAATCCCACTCTGAACACAAACACACACACACAGAGACATCGATAATTGACAATCCCACTCTGAACACAAACACACACACGCACAGATAATCTACAATCCCACTCTGAACACCAACACACACACACCGGTAATTGACAATCCGACTTTGAACACGAACACACACAGATACACCGGTAATTGACAATCCCACTTTGAACACACACACACACCCCGGTAATTGACAATCCCACTCTGAACACACACACACACACACACACCAGTAATTTACAATCCCACTCTGAACACACAGACACACCAGTAATTGACAATCCCACTCTGAACACACACACACACACACACACACACACACACACACACACTGGTAATTGACAATCCCACTCTGAACACCAACACACACACACACACACACAAAGACCCCAACCCACCCCAACATACACACACCCGCCACCTGTCTCTCTCTCTCTCTCTCTCTCTCACACTCTCTCAATAAACACCCACATACTCTCTCTCTGACACTCACACACGCGGTACCGCCACACAGAAAGGTCCCCACACACACACAGGGGCACATTTACACCCGCACACAGAAAGACCAACACACGCAATCTCAAAGGCAAAGACAAAATCTCTCTCCCACATTCATACAGGCTTTCACACAGAAAGATCCCCACGCATACTGAAACGCAAAAACACACACACACCCGGGTAATTTACAATCCCACTCTGAACACAATCACACACACACACACACACACCCGGGTAATTTACAATCCCACTCTGAACACAAACACACACACACACACACACACCCGGGTAATTTACAATCCCACTCTGAACACAAACACACACACACACACACACACCCGGGTAATTTACAATCCCACTCTGAACACAGACACACACACACAATGGTAATTGACAATCCCTCTCTGAACACACACACACACCCCGGTAATTGACAATCCCACTCTGAACACAGACACACACACACAATGGTAATTGACAATCCCTCTCTGAACACACACACACACACACACAGGTAATTGACAGTCCCACTCTGAACACACACACACACACAATGGTAATTTACAATCCCACTTTGAACACACACACACACCCCGGTAATTTACAATCCTACTCTGAACACACACACACACCCCAGTAATATACAATCCCACTCTGAACACGAACACACACACACACAGACATCGATAATTGACAATCCCACTCTGAACACAAACATACACACGCACAGATAATCTACAATCCCACTCTGAACACCAACACACACACACACCGGTAATTGACAATCCGACTTTGAACACGAACACACACAGATACACCGGTAATTGACAATCCCACTTTGAACACACACACACACCCCGGTAATTGACAATCCCACTCTGAACACACACACACAATGGTAATTGACAATCCCTCTCTGAAGACACACACACACACACACACAGGTAATTGACAATCCCACTCTGAACACACACACACACACAATGGTATTTTACAATCCCACTTTGAACACACACACACACCCCGGTAATTGACAATCCCACTCTGAACACTCACATACACAGGTAATTTACAATCCTACTCTGAACACACACACACACCGGTAATTTACAATCCCAATCTGAACACACACACACACACCGGTAATTGACAATCCCACTCTGAACACTCACACACCGGTAATTAACAATCCCACTTTGAACACACACACACACCCCGGTAATTTACAATCCTACTCTGAACACACACACACACCCCAGTAATTTACAATCCCACTCTGAACACGAACACACACACACACAGACATCGATAATTGACATCCCACTCTGAACACAAACACACACACGCACAGATAATCTACAATCCCACTCTGAACACCAACACACACACACCGGTAATTGACAATCCGACTTAGAACACGAACACACACAGATACACCGGTAATTGACAATCCGACTTTGAACACGAACACACACAGATACACCGGTAATTGACAATCCCACTTTGAACACACTCACACACCCCCTTAATTGACAATCCCACTCTGAACACACACACACACACACAGACACCCGGGTAATTTACAATCCCACTCTGAACACAAACACACACACACAGACATCGATAATTGACAATCCCACTCTGAACACAAACACACACACACAGACACCCGGGTAATTTACAATCCCACTCTGAACACAAACATACACACACAGAGATATCGATAATTGACAATCCCACTCTGAACACAAACACACACATGCACAGATAATCTACAATCCCACTCTGAACACCAACACACACACACCTGTAATTGACAATCCGACTTTGAACACGAACACACACAGATACACCGGTAATTGACAATCCCACTTTGAACACACACACACACCCCGGTAATTGACAATCCCACTCTGAACACACACACACACACACAGACACCCGGGTAATTTACAATCCCACTCTGAACACAAACACACACACACAGACATCGATAATTGACAATCCCACTCTGAACACAAACACACACACACAGACACCCGGGTAATTTACAATCCCACTCTGAACACAAACACACAAACACAGCGACATCGATAACTGACAATCCCACTCTGAACACAAACACACACACGCACAGATAATCTACAATCCCACTCTGAACACCAACACACACACACCGGTAATTGACAATCCGACTTTGAACACGAACACACACAGATACACCGGTAATTGACAATCCCACTTTGAACACACACACACAACCCGGTAATTGACAATCCCACTCTGAACACACACACACACACAATGGTAATTTACAATCCCACTTTGAACACACACACACACCCCGGTAATTGACAATCCCACTCTAAACACACACACACACACACACACAGGTAATTGACAATCCCACTCTGAACACACACACACACAATGGTAATTGACAATCCCTCTCTGAACACATACACACACACACACACACAGGTAATTGACAATCCCACTCTGAACACACACACACACCCTGGTAATTTACAATCCTACTCTGAACACACACACACACCCCAGTAATTTACAATCCCACTCTGAACACGAACACACACACACACAGACATCGATAATTGACATCCCACTCTGAACACAAACACACACACGCACAGATAATCTACAATCCCACTCTGAACACACACACACACACCGGTAATTGACAATCCCACTCTGAACACACACACACACACCGGTAATTGACAATCCCACTCTGAACACACACACACACACACCGGTAATTGACAATCCCACTCTGAACACACACACACACACACGTAATTGACAATCCCACTCTGAACACACACACACACACACACACAATGGTAATTTACAATCCCACTTTGAACACACACACACACCCCGGTAATTTACAATCCTACTCTGAACACACACACACACCCCAGTAATTTACAATCCCACTCTGAACACGAACACACACACACACAGACATCGATAATTGACAATCCCACTCTGAACACAAACACACCCACGCACAGATAATCTACAATCCCACTCTGAACACCAACACACACACACCGGTAATTGACAATCCGACTTTGAACACGAACACACACAGATACACCGGTAATTGACAATCCCACTTTGAACACACACACACACCCCGGTAATTGACAATCCCACTCTGAACACACACACACACACACAGACACCCGGGTAATTTACAATCCCACTCTGAACACAAACACACACAGACATCGATAATTGACAATCCCACTCTGAAAACAAACACACACACACAGACACCCGGGTAATTTACAATCCCACTCTGAACACAAACACACACACACAGAGACATCGATAATTGACAATCCCACTCTGAACACAAACACACACACGCACAGATAATCTACAATCCCACTCTGAACACCAACACACACACACCGGTAATTGACAATCCGACTTTGAACACGAACACACACAGATACACCGGTAATTGACAATCCCACTTTGAACACACACACACACCCCGGTAATTGACAATCCCACTCTGAACACACACACACACACACACCAGTAATTTACAATCCCACTCTGAACACACAGACACACCAGTAATTGACAATCCCACTCTGAACACACACACACACACACACACACACACACACACACACACACACACACACACTGGTAATTGACAATCCCACTCTGAACACCAACACACACACACACACACACAAAGACCCCAACCCACCCCAACATACACACACCCGCCACCTGTCTCTCTCTCTCTCTCTCTCTCTCACACTCTCTCAATAAACACCCACATACTCTCTCTCTGACACTCACACACGCGGTACCGCCACACAGAAAGGTCCCCACACACACACAGGGGCACATTTACACCCGCACACAGAAAGACCAACACACGCAATCTCAAAGGCAAAGACAAAATCTCTCTCCCACATTCATACAGGCTTTCACACAGAAAGATCCCCACGCATACTGAAACGCAAAAACACACACACACCCGGGTAATTTACAATCCCACTCTGAACACAATCACACACACACACACACACACCCGGGTAATTTACAATCCCACTCTGAACACAAACACACACACACACACACACACCCGGGTAATTTACAATCCCACTCTGAACACAAACACACACACACACACACACACCCGGGTAATTTACAATCCCACTCTGAACACAGACACACACACACAATGGTAATTGACAATCCCTCTCTGAACACACACACACACCCCGGTAATTGACAATCCCACTCTGAACACAGACACACACACACAATGGTAATTGACAATCCCTCTCTGAACACACACACACACACACACACAGGTAATTGACAGTCCCACTCTGAACACACACACACACACAATGGTAATTTACAATCCCACTTTGAACACACACACACACCCCGGTAATTTACAATCCTACTCTGAACACACACACACACCCCAGTAATATACAATCCCACTCTGAACACGAACACACACACACACAGACATCGATAATTGACAATCCCACTCTGAACACAAACATACACACGCACAGATAATCTACAATCCCACTCTGAACACCAACACACACACACACCGGTAATTGACAATCCGACTTTGAACACGAACACACACAGATACACCGGTAATTGACAATCCCACTTTGAACACACACACACACCCCGGTAATTGACAATCCCACTCTGAACACACACACACACACAATGGTAATTGACAATCCCTCTCTGAAGACACACACACACACACACACAGGTAATTGACAATCCCACTCTGAACACACACACACACACAATGGTATTTTACAATCCCACTTTGAACACACACACACACCCCGGTAATTGACAATCCCACTCTGAACACTCACATACACAGGTAATTTACAATCCTACTCTGAACACACACACACACCGGTAATTTACAATCCCAATCTGAACACACACACACACACCGGTAATTGACAATCCCACTCTGAACACTCACACACCGGTAATTAACAATCCCACTTTGAACACACACACACACCCCGGTAATTTACAATCCTACTCTGAACACACACACACACCCCAGTAATTTACAATCCCACTCTGAACACGAACACACACACACACAGACATCGATAATTGACATCCCACTCTGAACACAAACACACACACGCACAGATAATCTACAATCCCACTCTGAACACCAACACACACACACCGGTAATTGACAATCCGACTTAGAACACGAACACACACAGATACACCGGTAATTGACAATCCGACTTTGAACACGAACACACACAGATACACCGGTAATTGACAATCCCACTTTGAACACACTCACACACCCCCTTAATTGACAATCCCACTCTGAACACACACACACACACACAGACACCCGGGTAATTTACAATCCCACTCTGAACACAAACACACACACACAGACATCGATAATTGACAATCCCACTCTGAACACAAACACACACACACAGACACCCGGGTAATTTACAATCCCACTCTGAACACAAACATACACACACAGAGATATCGATAATTGACAATCCCACTCTGAACACAAACACACACATGCACAGATAATCTACAATCCCACTCTGAACACCAACACACACACACCTGTAATTGACAATCCGACTTTGAACACGAACACACACAGATACACCGGTAATTGACAATCCCACTTTGAACACACACACACACCCCGGTAATTGACAATCCCACTCTGAACACACACACACACACACAGACACCCGGGTAATTTACAATCCCACTCTGAACACAAACACACACACACAGACATCGATAATTGACAATCCCACTCTGAACACAAACACACACACACAGACACCCGGGTAATTTACAATCCCACTCTGAACACAAACACACAAACACAGCGACATCGATAACTGACAATCCCACTCTGAACACAAACACACACACGCACAGATAATCTACAATCCCACTCTGAACACCAACACACACACACCGGTAATTGACAATCCGACTTTGAACACGAACACACACAGATACACCGGTAATTGACAATCCCACTTTGAACACACACACACAACCCGGTAATTGACAATCCCACTCTGAACACACACACACACACAATGGTAATTTACAATCCCACTTTGAACACACACACACACCCCGGTAATTGACAATCCCACTCTAAACACACACACACACACACACACAGGTAATTGACAATCCCACTCTGAACACACACACACACACAATGGTAATTTACAATCCCACTTTGAACACACACACACACACCCCGGTAATTTACAATCCTACTCTGAACACACACACACACCCCAGTAATTTACAATCCCACTCTGAACACGAACACACACACACACACAGACATCGATAATTGACAATCCCACTCTGAACACAAACACACACACGCACAGATAATCTACAATCACACTCTGAACACCAACACACACACACCGGTAATTGACAATCCGACTTTGAACACGAACACACACAGATACACCGGTAATTGACAATCCCACTTTGAACACACACACACAGCCCGGTAATTGACAATCACACTCTGAACACACACACACACACAATGGTAATTGACAATCCCTCTCTGAACACACACACACACACACACACACAGGTAATTGACAATCCCACTCTGAACACACACACACACACACAATGGTAATTTACAATCCCACTTTGAACACACACACACACCGCGGTAATTGACAATCCCACTCTGAACACACACATACACAGGTAATTTACAATCCTACTCTGAACACACACACACACCGGTAATTTACAATCACACTCTGAACACGAACACACACACACACAGACATCGATAATTGACATCCCACTCTGAACACAAACACACACACGCACAGATAATCTACAATCCCACTCTGAACACCAACACACACACCCCAGTAATTGACAATCCCACTCTGAACACACACACACACCGGTAATTGACAATCCTACTCTGAACACACACACACACACACCGGTAATTTACAATCCCACTCTGAACACACACACACACAACGGTAATTGACAATCCCACTCTGAACACACAGACACCGGTAATTTACAATCCCACTTTGAACACACACACACACACCGGTAATTTACAATTCTACTCTGAACACACACACACACACACACACAGACATCGATAATTGACATCCCACTCTGAACACAAACACACACACGCACAGATAATCTACAATCCCACTCTGAACACCAACACACACACACCGGTAATTGACAATCCGACTTAGAACACGAACACACACAGATACACCGGTAATTGACAATCCCACTTTGAACACACACACACACCCCGGTAATTGACAATCCCACTCTGAACACACACACACACACAATGGTAATTGACAATCCCTCTCTGAACACACACACACACACACACACACAGGTAATTGACAATCCCACTCTGAACACACACACCCACACACACAATGGTAATTTACAATCCCACTTTGAACACACACACACACCCCGGTAATTTACAATCCTACTCTGAACACACACACACACCGGTAATTGACAATCCCACTCTGAACACACACATACACAGGTAATTTACAATCCTACTCTGAACACACACACACACCGGTAATTTACAATCCCACTCTGAACACACACATACACAGGTAATTTACAATCCCACTCTGAACACACACACACACACCGGTAATTGACAATCCCACTCTGAACACACACACACACCGGTAATTGACAATCCCACTCTGAACACACACACACACACCGGTAATTGACAATCCCACTCTGAACACACACACACACACACACAATGGTAATTTACAATCCCACTTTGAACACACACACACACCCCGGTAATTTACAATCCTACTCTGAACACAGACACACACCCCAGTAATTTACAATCCCACTCTGAACACGAACACACACACACAGAGACATTGATAATTGACAATCCCACTCTGAACACAAACACACACACGCACAGATAATCTACAATCCCACTCTGAACACCAACACACACACACCGGTAATTGACAATCCCACTCTGAACACACACATACACAGGTAATTTACAATCCCACTCTGAACACACACACACACACCGGTAATTGACAATCCCACTCTGAACACACACACACACACACCGGTAATTGACAATCCCACTCTGAACACACACACACCGGTAATTGACAATCCCACTCTGAACACACACACACACCCCAGTAATTTACAATCCCACTCTGAACACGAACACACACACACAGAGACATCGATAATTGACAATCCCACTCTGAACACAAACACACACACGCACAGATAATCTACAATCCCACTCTGAACACCAACACACACACACCGGTAATTGACAATCCGACTTTGAACACGAACACACACAGATACACCGGTAATTGACAATCCCACTTTGAACACACACACACACCCCGGTAATTGACAATCCCACTCTGAACACACACACACACACACAGACACCCGGGTAATTTACAATCCCACTCTGAACACAAACACACACACACAGTCATCGATAATTGACAATCCCACTCTGAACACAAACACACACACACAGACACCCGGGTAATTTACAATCGCACTCTGAACACAAACACACACACACAGAGACATCGATAATTGACAATCCCACTCTGAACACAAACACACACACACAGACAGCCGGGTAATTTACAATCCCACTCTGAACACCAACACACACACACCGGTAATTTACAATCCAACTCTGAACACACACACACACACCGGTAATTGACAATCCCACTCTGAACACACACACACACCGGTAATTGACAATCCCACTCTGAACACACACACACACACACCGGTAATTGACAATCCCACTCTGAACACACGAACACACACACACACCCCGGTAATTTACAATCCTACTCTGAACACACACACACACACCCCAGTAATTTACAATCCCACTCTGAACACGAACACACACACACAGAGACATCGATAATTGACAATGCCACTCTGAACACAAACACACACACGCACAGATAATCTACAATCCCACTCTGAACACTAACACACACACACCGGTAATTGACAATCCCACTTTGAACACACACACACACCCCGGTAATAGACAATCCCACTCTGAACACACACACACACACACAGACACCCGGGTAATTTACAATCGCACTCTGAACACAAACACACACACACAGAGACATCGATAATTGACAATCCCACTCTGAACACAAACACACACACACAGACAGCCGGGTAATTTACAATCCCACTCTGAACACAAACACACACACCGGTAATTGACAATCCCACTCTGAACACACACACACACCGGTAATTGACAATCCCACTCTGAACACACACACACACACACACACAATGGTAATTTACAATCCCACTTTGAACACACACACACACCCCGGTAATTTACAATCCTACTCTGAACACACACACACACACCCCAGTAATTTACAATCCCACTCTGAACACGAACACACACACACAGAGACATCGATAATTGACAATGCCACTCTGAACACAAACACACACACGCACAGATAATCTACAATCCCACTCTGAACACCAACACACACACACCGGTAATTGACAATCCCACTTTGAACACACACACACACCCCGGTAATTGACAATCCCACTCTGAACACAAACACACACACACACAGACATCGATAATTGACAATCCCACTCTGAACACAAACACACACACACAGACACCCGGGTAATTTACAATCCCACTCTGAACACAAACACACACACACAGAGACATCGATAATTGACAATCCCACTCTGAACACAAACACACACACGCACAGATAATCTACAATCCCACTCTGAACACCAACACACACACACCGGTAATTGACAATCCGACTTTGAACACACACACACACACCGGTAATTGACAATCCCACTCTGAACACACACACACACACAATGGTAATTTACAATCCCACTTTGAACACACACACACACCCCGGTAATTTACAATCCTACTCTGAACACACACACACACCCCAGTAATTTACAATCCCACTCTGAACACGAACACACACACACACAGACATCGATAATTGACAATCCCACTCTGAACACAAACACACACACGCACAGATAATCTACAATCCCACTCTGAACACCAACACACACACACCGGTAATTGACAATCCGACTTTGAACACGAACACACACAGATACACCGGTAATTGACAATCCCACTTTGAACACACACACACACCCCGGTAATTGACAATCCCACTCTGAACACACACACACACACAATGGTAATTGACAATCCCTCTCTGAACACACACACACACACACACAGGTAACTGACAATCCCACTCTGAACACACACACACACACAATGGTAATTTACAATCCCACTTTGAACACACACACACACCCCGGTAATTGACAATCCCACTCTGAACACACACATACACAGGTAATTTACAATCCTACTCTGAACACACACACGCACAGATAATCTACAATCCCACTCTGAACACCAACACACACATACCGGTGATTGACAATCCGACTTTGAACACGAACACACACAGATACACCGGAAATTGACAATCCCACTTTGAACACACACACACACCCCGGTAATTGACAATCCCACTCTGAACACACACACACACACAATGGTAATTGACAATCCCTCTCTGAACACACACACACACACACACACAGGTAATTGACAATCCCACTCTGAACACACACACACACACAATGGTAATTTACAATCCCACTTTGAACACACACACACACCCCGGTAATTGACAATCCCACTCTGAACACACACATACACAGGTAATTTACAATCCTACTCTGAACACACACACGCACAGATAATCTACAATCCCACTCTGAACACCAACACACACACACCGGTAATTGACAATCCCACTTTGAACACACACACACACCCCGGTAATTGACAATCCCACTCTGAACACACACACACACACACACAATGGTAATTGACAATCCCTCTCTGAACACACACACACACAGGTAATTGACAATCCCACTCTGAACACACACACACACACAATGGTAATTTACAATCCCACTTTGAACACACACACACACCCCGGTAATTTACAATCCTACTCTGAACACACACACACACCCCAGTAATATACAATCCCACTCTGAACACGAACACACACACACACAGACATCGATAATTGACAATCCCACTCTGAACACAAACACACACACACAGACACCCGGGTAATTTACAATCCCACTCTGAACACAAACACACACACCGGTAATTGACAATCCCACTCTGAACACACACACACACCGGTAATTGACAATCCCACTCTGAACACACACACACACACCGGTAATTGACAATCCCACTCTGAACACACACACACACACACACACAATGGTAATTTACAATCCCACTTTGAACACACACACACACCCCGGTAATTTACAATCCTACTCTGAACACACACACACACACCCCAGTAATTTACAATCCCACTCTGAACACGAACACACACACACAGAGACATCGATAATTGACAATGCCACTCTGAACACAAACACACACACGCACAGATAATCTACAATCCCACTCTGAACACCAACACACACACACCGGTAATTGACAATCCCACTTTGAACACACACACACACCCCGGTAATTGACAATCCCACTCTGAACACAAACACACACACACACAGACATCGATAATTGACAATCCCACTCTGAACACAAACACACACACACAGACACCCGGGTAATTTACAATCCCACTCTGAACACAAACACACACACACAGAGACATCGATAATTGACAATCCCACTCTGAACACAAACACACACACGCACAGATAATCTACAATCCCACTCTGAACACCAACACACACACACCGGTAATTGACAATCCGACTTTGAACACACACACACACACCGGTAATTGACAATCCCACTCTGAACACACACACACACACAATGGTAATTTACAATCCCACTTTGAACACACACACACACCCCGGTAATTTACAATCCTACTCTGAACACACACACACACCCCAGTAATTTACAATCCCACTCTGAACACGAACACACACACACACAGACATCGATAATTGACAATCCCACTCTGAACACAAACACACACACGCACAGATAATCTACAATCCCACTCTGAACACCAACACACACACACCGGTAATTGACAATCCGACTTTGAACACGAACACACACAGATACACCGGTAATTGACAATCCCACTTTGAACACACACACACACCCCGGTAATTGACAATCCCACTCTGAACACACACACACACACAATGGTAATTGACAATCCCTCTCTGAACACACACACACACACACACAGGTAATTGACAATCCCACTCTGAACACACACACACACACAATGGTAATTTACAATCCCACTTTGAACACACACACACACCCCGGTAATTGACAATCCCACTCTGAACACACACATACACAGGTAATTTACAATCCTACTCTGAACACACACACGCACAGATAATCTACAATCCCACTCTGAACACCAACACACACATACCGGTGATTGACAATCCGACTTTGAACACGAACACACACAGATACACCGGAAATTGACAATCCCACTTTGAACACACACACACACCCCGGTAATTGACAATCCCACTCTGAACACACACACACACACAATGGTAATTGACAATCCCTCTCTGAACACACACACACACACACACACAGGTAATTGACAATCCCACTCTGAACACACACACACACACAATGGTAATTTACAATCCCACTTTGAACACACACACACACCCCGGTAATTGACAATCCCACTCTGAACACACACATACACAGGTAATTTACAATCCTACTCTGAACACACACACGCACAGATAATCTACAATCCCACTCTGAACACCAACACACACACACCGGTAATTGACAATCCCACTTTGAACACACACACACACCCCGGTAATTGACAATCCCACTCTGAACACACACACACACACACACAATGGTAATTGACAATCCCTCTCTGAACACACACACACACAGGTAATTGACAATCCCACTCTGAACACACACACACACACAATGGTAATTTACAATCCCACTTTGAACACACACACACACCCCGGTAATTTACAATCCTACTCTGAACACACACACACACCCCAGTAATATACAATCCCACTCTGAACACGAACACACACACACACAGACATCGATAATTGACAATCCCACTCTGAACACAAACACACACACACAGACACCCGGGTAATTTACAATCCCACTCTGAACACAAACACACACACACAGAGACATCGATAATTGACAATCCCACTCTGAACACAAACACACACACGCACAGATAATCTACAATCCCACTCTGAACACCAACACACACACACCGGTAATTGACAATCCGACTTTGAACACACACACACACACCGGTAATTGACAATCCCACTCTGAACACACACACACACACAATGGTAATTTACAATCCCACTTTGAACACACACACACACCCCGGTAATTTACAATCCTACTCTGAACACACACACACACCCCAGTAATTTACAATCCCACTCTGAACACGAACACACACACACACAGACATCGATAATTGACAATCCCACTCTGAACACAAACACACACACGCACAGATAATCTACAATCCCACTCTGAACACCAACACACACACACCGGTAATTGACAATCCGACTTTGAACACGAACACACACAGATACACCGGTAATTGACAATCCCACTTTGAACACACACACACACCCCGGTAATTGACAATCCCACTCTGAACACACACACACACACAATGGTAATTGACAATCCCTCTCTGAACACACACACACACACACACACAGGTAATTGACAATCCCACTCTGAACACACACACACACACAATGGTAATTTACAATCCCACTTTGAACACACACACACACCCCGGTAATTGACAATCCCACTCTGAACACACACATACACAGGTAATTTACAATCCTACTCTGAACACACACACGCACAGATAATCTACAATCCCACTCTGAACACCAACACACACATACCGGTGATTGACAATCCGACTTTGAACACGAACACACACAGATACACCGGTAATTGACAATCCCACTTTGAACACACACACACACCCCGGTAATTGACAATCCCACTCTGAACACACACACACACACAATGGTAATTGACAATCCCTCTCTGAACACACACACACACACACACACAGGTAATTGACAATCCCACTCTGAACACACACACACACACAATGGTAATTTACAATCCCACTTTGAACACACACACACACCCCGGTAATTTACAATCCTACTCTGAACACACACACACACCCCAGTAATATACAATCCCACTCTGAACACGAACACACACACACACAGACATCGATAATTGACAATCCCACTCTGAACACAAACACACACACGCACAGATAATCTACAATCCCACTCTGAACACCAACACACACACACCGGTAATTGACAATCCGACTTTGAACACGAACACACACAGATACACCGGTAATTGACAATCCCACTTTGAGCACACACACACACCCCGGTAATTGACAATTCCACTCTGAACACACACACACACACAATGGTAATTGACAATCCCTCTCTGAACACACACACACACACACACACACACACACAGGTAATTGACAATCCCACTCTGAACACACACACACACACACCCGGGTAATTTACAATCCCACTCTGAACACAAACACACACACACAGACATCGATAATTGACAATCCCACTCTGAACACAAACACACACACACACCGATAATTGACAATCCGACTTTGAACACGAACACACACACACACCGATAATTGACAATCCCACTCTGAAAACAAACACACACACACACACACACACACCAGTAATTGACAATCCCACTCTGAAAACAAACACACACACACACACACACACACCGGTAATTGACAATCCCACTCTGAACACAAACACACA
Source organism: Hypanus sabinus (assembly GCF_030144855.1). Classification (NCBI taxonomy): domain Eukaryota; kingdom Metazoa; phylum Chordata; class Chondrichthyes; order Myliobatiformes; family Dasyatidae; genus Hypanus; species Hypanus sabinus. Next base: position 110,752 of record NW_026781826.1, read on the forward strand.
CACACACCGGTAATTTACAATCCCACTCTGAACACCAACACACACCGGTAATTGACAATCCCACTCTGAACACACACATACACACACACCGGTAATTTACAATCCCACAGTGAACACCAACACACACACACACCCCGGTAATTGACAATCCCACTCTGAACACACACACACACACACACACACCGGTAATTTACAATCCCACTCAGAACACGAGCACACACACCGGTAATTGATAATCCCACTCAGAACACGAACACACACACCGGTTATTGACAATCCCACTCTGAACACACACACACACACACCAGTAATTTACAATCCCACTCTGAACACACACACACACACACACACACCAGTAATTTACAATCCCACTCTGAACACACACACACACACACACACACACAAAGACCCCAACCCACCCCAACATACACACACCCGCCACCTGTCTCTCTCTCTCTCACTCACACTCTCTCAATAAACACCCACATACTCTCTCTCTGACACTCACACACGCGGTACCGCCACACAGAAAGATCCCCACACACACACAGGGGCACATTTACACCCGCACACAGAAAGACCAACACATGCAATCTCAAAGGCAAAGACAAAATCTCTCTCCCACATTCATACCGGCTTTCACACAGAAAGATCCCCACGCATACTGAAACTCAAAAACACACACACACCCGGGTAATTTACAATCCCACTCTGAACACAAACACAGACACACAGACATCGATAATTGACAATCCCACTCTGAACACAAACACATACAGACACCGATAATTGACAATCCCACTCTGAACACAAACACAGACACACACCGATAATTGACAATCCCACTCTGAACACAAACACACACACACACACACCGGTAATTGACAATCCCACTCTGAATACACACACACACACACCGACCGGTAATTGACAATCCCACTCAGAACAAACACACACACACACAATGGTAATTGACAATCCCACTCAGAACACGAACACACACACCGGTTCTTGACAATCCCACTCTGAACACACACACACATACACTCACCGGTAATTTACAATCCCACTCTGAACACACAGACACACACCAGTAATTGACAATCCCACTCTGAACACAGACACACACACACACACCGTTAATTGACAATCCCTCTCAGAACACGAGCACACACACCGGTTATTGACAATCCCACTCTGAACACACACACACACACTGGTAATTGACAATCCCACTCAGAACACGAACACACACACCGGTTCTTGACAATCCCACTCTGAACACACACACACATACACACCAGTAATTTACAATCCCACTCTGAACACACACACACACACACACACACACACACACCGGTAATTAACAATCCCACTCAGAACACGAACACAGACACCGGTTCTTGACAATCCCACTCTGAACACACACACACACACACCAGTAATTTACAATCCCACTCTGAACACACAGACACACACCAGTAATTGACAATCGCACTCTGAACACACACACACACACACACACACACACACACACACACCAGTAATTGACAATCCCACTCTGAACACCAACACACACACACACACTCACAAAGACCCCAACCCACCCCAACATACACACACCCGCCACCTGTCTCTCTCTCTCTCTCAATAAACACCCACATACTCTCTCTCTGACACTCACACACGCGGTACCGCCACACAGAAAGATCCCCACACACACACAGGGGCACATTTACACCCGCACACAGAAAGACCAACACATGCAATCTCAAAGGCAAAGACAAAATCTCTCTCCCACATTCATACAGGCTTTCACACAGAAAGATCCCCACGCATACTGAAACGCAAAAACACACACACACCCGGGTAATTTACAATCCCACTCTGAACACAAAGACACACACACACACACACCCGGGTAATTTACAATCCCTCTCTGAACACAAACACGCACACACAGGCATCGATAATTGACAATCCCACTCTGAACACAAACACACACACCCGGGTAATTGACAATCCCCCTCTGAACACCAACACACACACACACACACACACAAAGACCCCAACCCACCTCAACATACACACACCCGCCACCTGTCTCTCTCTCTCTCTCTCTCTCTCACACTCTCTCAAAAAACACCCACATACTCTCTCTCTGACACTCACACACGCGGTACCGCCACACAGAAAGATCCCCACACACACACAGGGGCACATTTACACCCGCACACAGAAAGACCAACACACGCAATCACAAAGGCAAAGACAAAATCTCTCTCCCACATTCATACAGGCTTTCACACAGAAAGATCCCCATGCATACTGAAACTCAAAAACACACACACACCCGGGTAATTTACAATCCCACTCTGAACACAAACACACACACAATGGTAATTTACAATCCCACTCTGAACACGAACACACACACACACAGACATCGATAATTGACTATCCCACTCTGAACACAAACACACACACGCACAGATAATCTACAATCCCACTCTGAACACCAACACACACACACCGGTAATTGACAATCCGACTTTGAACACGAACACACACAGATACACCGGTAATTGACAATCCCACTTTGAACACACACACACACCCCGGTAATTGACAATCCCACTCTGAACACACACACACACACAATGGTAATTGACAATCCCTCTCTGAACACACACACACACATACACAGGTAATTTACAATCCTACTCTGAACACACACACACACCGGTAATTTACAATCCCACTCTGAACACACACACACACACCGGTAATTGACAATCCCACTCTGAACACACACACACACCCCGGTAATTTACAATCCTACTCTGAACACACACACACACCCCAGTAATTTACAATCCCACTCTGAACACGAACACACACACACACAGACATCGATAATTGACAATCCCTCTCTGAACACACACACACACACAGGTAATTGACAATCCCACTCTGAACACACACACACACACAATGGTAATTTACAATCCCACTTTGAACACACACACACACCCCGGTAATTGACAATCCCACTCTGAACACACACACACACACACAGGTAATTTACAATCCTACTCTGAACACACACACACACCGGTAATTTACAATCCCACTCTGAACACACACACACACACAACGGTAATTGACAATCCCACTCTGAACACAAACACACACACACAGACACCCGGGTAATTTACAATCCCACTCTGAACACAAACACACACACACAGAGACATCGATAATTGACAATCCCACTCTGAACACAAACACACACACGCACAGATAATCTACAATCCCACTCTGAACACCAACACACACATACCGGTAATTGACAATCCGACTTTGAACACGAACACACACAGATACACCGGTAATTGACAATCCCACTTTGAACGCACACACACACCCCGGTAATTGACAATCCCACTCTGAACACACACACACACACAATGGTAATTGACAATCCCTCTCTGAACACACACACACACACACACACAGGTAATTGACAATCCCACTCTGAACACACACACACACACACAATGGTAATTTACAATCCCACTTTGAACACACACACACACCCCGGTAATTTACAATCCTACTCTGAACACACACACACACCCCAGTAATATACAATCCCACTCTGAACACGAACACACACACACACAGACATCGATAATTGACAATCCCACTCTGAACACAAACACACACACGCACAGATAATCTACAATCCCACTCTGAACACCAACACACACACACCGGTAATTGACAATCCGACTTTGAACACGAACACACACAGATACACCGGTAATTGACAATCCCACTTTGAGCACACACACACACCCCGGTAATTGACAATCCCACTCTGAACACACACACACACACAATGGTAATTGACAATCCCTCTCTGAACACACACACACACACACACACAGGTAATTGACAATCCCACTCTGAACACACACACACACACCCGGGTAATTTACAATCCCACTCTGAACACAAACACACACACACAGACATCGATAATTGACAATCCCACTCTGAACACAAACACACACACACACCGATAATTGACAATCCGACTTTGAACACGAACACACACACACACCGATAATTGACAATCCCACTCTGAAAACAAACACACACACACACACACCTGTAATTGACAATCCCACTCTGAAAACAAACACACACACACACACACACACACCGGTAATTGACAATCCCACTCTGAACACAAACACACACACACACACCGGTAATTTACAATCCCACTCTGAACACCAACACACACCGGTAATTGACAATCCCACTCTGAACACCAACACACACACACCGGTAATTTACAATACCACTCTGAACACCAACACACACACACACCGGTAATTTACAATCCCACAGTGAACACCAACACACACACACACACCGGTAATTGACAATCCCACTCTGAACACACACACACACACACACACACCAGTAATTTACAATCCCACTCTGAACACAAACACACACACACATACCGGTAATTGACAATCCCACTCTGAACACACACACACACACACCAGTAATTTACAATCCCACTCTGAACACACACACACACACACACACACACCAGTAATTTACAATCCCACTCTGAACACACACACACACCGGTAATTGACAATCCCACTCTGAACACACACACACACACACCGGTAATTTACAATCCCACTCTGAACACCAACACACACACACACACACACACACACAAAGACCCCAACCCACCCCAACATACACACACCCGCCACCTGTCTCTCTCTCTCTCACTCACACTCTCTCAATAAACACCCACATACTCTCTCTCTGACACTCACACACACGGTACCGCCACACAGAAAGATCCCCACACACACACAGGGGCACATTTACACCCGCACACAGAAAGACCAACACACGCAATCTCAAAGACAAAATCTCTCTCCCACATTCATACAGGCTTTCACACAGAAAGATCACCACGCATACTGAAACGCAAAAACACACACACACCCGGGTAATTTACAATCCCACTCTGAACACAAAGACACACACACACACACACCCGGGTAATTTACAATCCCTCTCTGAACACAAACACGCACACACAGACATCGATAATTGACAATCCCAGTTTGAACACAAACACACACACCCGGGTAATTGACAATCCCCCTCTGAACACCAACACACACACACACACACACACACACACACACACACACACACAAAGACCCCAACCCACCCCAACATACACACACCCGCCACCTGTCTCTCTCTCTCTCTCTCTCTCTCACACTCTCTCAAAAAACACCCACATACTCTCTCTCTGAAACTCACACACGCGGTACCGCCACACAGAAAGATCCCCACACACACACAGGGGCACATTTACATCCGCACACAGAAAGACCAACACACGCAATCACAAAGGCAAAGACAAAATCTCTCTCCCACATTCATACAGGCTTTCACACAGAAAGATCCCCATGCATACTGAAACTCAAAAACACACACACACCCGGGTAATTTACAATCCCACTCTGAACACAAACACACACACACAGACATCGATAATTGACAATCCCACTCTGAACACAAACACACACACACACAGACACCCGGGTAAATTACAATCCAACTCTGAACACAAACACACACACACACAGACATCGATAATTTTCAATCCCACTCTGAACACAAACACACACACGCACAGATAATCTACAATCCCACTCTGAACACCAACACATACACACCGGTAATTGACAATCCCACTTTGAACACACACACACACCCCGGTAATTGACAATCCCACTCTGAACACACACACACACACACCGGTAATTTACAATCCCACTCTGAACACACACACACACACAATGGTAATTGACAATCCCACTCTGAACACACACACACACACACACACACACACACACACACAGGTAATTGACAATCCTACTCTGAACACACACACACAATGGTAATTTACAATCCCACTTTGAACACACACACACACACACACACAGGTAATTGACAATCCCACTCTGAACACACACACACACACAATGGTAATTAACAATCCCTCTCTGAACACACACACGCACACACACACACAGGTAATTGACAATCCCACTCTGAACAAACACACACACACAATGGTAATTTACAATCCCACTTTGAACACACACACACACCCCGGTAATTGACAATCCCACTCTGAACACACAAATACACAGGTAATTTACAATCCTACTCTGAACACACACACACACCGGTAATTTACAATCCCACTCTGAACACACACATACACAGGTAATTTACAATCCCACTCTGAACACACACACACACACACACCGGTAATTGACAATCCCACTCTGAACACACACACACACACACACACACCGGTAATTGACAATCCCACTCTGAACACACACATACACACACACACAGGTAATTGTCAATCCCACTCTGAACACACACACACACACACACACACAATGGTAATTTACAATCCCACTTTGAACACACACACACACCCCGGTAATTTACAATCCTACTCTGAACACACACACACACCCCAGTAATTTACAATCCCACTCTGAACACGAACACACACACACACAGACATCGATAATTGACAATCCCACTCTGAACACAAACACACACACGCACAGATAATCTACAATCCCTCTCTGAACACCAACACACACACACCGGTAATTGACAATCCGACTTTGAACACGAACACACACAGATACACCGGTAATTGACAATCCCACTTTGAACACACACACACACCCCGGTAATTGACAATCCCACTCTGAACACACACACACACACAATGGTAATTGACAATCCCTCTCTGAACACACACACACACACACACACACAGGTAATTGACAATCCCACTCTGAACACACACACACACACACACAATGGTAATTTACCATCCCACTTTGAACACACACACACACCCCGGTAATTTACAATCCTACTCTGAACACACACACACACCCCAGTAATTTACAATCCCACTCTGAACACGAACACACACACACACAGATATCGATAATTGACAATCCCACTCTGAACACAAACACACACACGCACAGATAATCTACAATCCCACTCTGAACACCAACACGCACACACCGATAATTGACAATCCGACTTTGAACACGCACACACACAGATACACCGGTAATTGACAATCCCACTTTGAACACACACACACACCCCGGTAATTGACAATCCCACTCTGAACACACACACACACACACAATGGTAATTGACAATCCCTCTCTGAACACACACACACACACACACACACACACACAGGTAATTGACAATCCCACTCTGAACACACACACACACACACACCAGTAATTTACAATCCCACTCTGAACACACACACACACCGGTAATTGACAATCCCACTCTGACACACACACACACACACACCGGTAATTTACAATCCCACTCTGAACACCAACACACACACACACACACACACACACAAAGACCCCAACCCACCCCAACATACACACACCCGCCACCTGTCTCTCTCTCTCTCTCACACTCTCTCAAAAAACACCCACATACTCTCTCTCTGAAACTCCACACACGCGGTACCGCCACACAGAAAGATCCCCACACACACACAGGGGCACATTTACATCCGCACACAGAAAGACCAACACACGCAATCACAAAGGCAAAGACAAAATCTCTCTCCCACATTCATACAGGCTTTCACACAGAAAGATCCCCATGCATACTGAAACTCAAAAACACACACACACCCGGGTAATTTACAATCCCACTCTGAACACAAACACACACACACAGACATCGATAATTGACAATCCCACTCTGAACACAAACACACACACACACAGACACCCGGGTAAATTACAATCCAACTCTGAACACAAACACACACACACACAGACATCGATAATTTTCAATCCCACTCTGAACACAAACACACACACGCACAGATAATCTACAATCCCACTCTGAACACCAACACATACACACCGGTAATTGACAATCCCACTTTGAACACACACACACACCCCGGTAATTGACAATCCCACTCTGAACACACACACACACACACCGGTAATTTACAATCCCACTCTGAACACACACACACACACAATGGTAATTGACAATCCCACTCTGAACACACACACACACACACACACACACACACACACACACACAGGTAATTGACAATCCTACTCTGAACACACACACACAATGGTAATTTACAATCCCACTTTGAACACACACACACACACACACACAGGTAATTGACAATCCCACTCTGAACACACACACACACACAATGGTAATTAACAATCCCTCTCTGAACACACACACGCACACACACACACAGGTAATTGACAATCCCACTCTGAACAAACACACACATACACAGGTAATTTACAATCCCACTTTGAACACACACACACACCCCGGTAATTGACAATCCCACTCTGAACACACAAATACACAGGTAATTTACAATCCTACTCTGAACACACACACACACCGGTAATTTACAATCCCACTCTGAACACACACATACACAGGTAATTTACAATCCCACTCTGAACACACACACACACACACACCGGTAATTGACAATCCCACTCTGAACACACACACACACACACACACACCGGTAATTGACAATCCCACTCTGAACACACACATACACACACACACAGGTAATTGTCAATCCCACTCTGAACACACACACACACACACACACACAATGGTAATTTACAATCCCACTTTGAACACACACACACACCCCGGTAATTTACAATCCTACTCTGAACACACACACACACCCCAGTAATTTACAATCCCACTCTGAACACGAACACACACACACACAGACATCGATAATTGACAATCCCACTCTGAACACAAACACACACACGCACAGATAATCTACAATCCCTCTCTGAACACCAACACACACACACCGGTAATTGACAATCCGACTTTGAACACGAACACACACAGATACACCGGTAATTGACAATCCCACTTTGAACACACACACACACCCCGGTAATTGACAATCCCACTCTGAACACACACACACACACAATGGTAATTGACAATCCCTCTCTGAACACACACACACACACACACACACAGGTAATTGACAATCCCACTCTGAACACACACACACACACACACAATGGTAATTTACCATCCCACTTTGAACACACACACACACCCCGGTAATTTACAATCCTACTCTGAACACACACACACACACCCCAGTAATTTACAATCCCACTCTGAACACGAACACACACACACACAGATATCGATAATTGACAATCCCACTCTGAACACAAACACACACACGCACAGATAATCTACAATCCCACTCTGAACACCAACACGCACACACCGATAATTGACAATCCGACTTTGAACACGCACACACACAGATACACCGGTAATTGACAATCCCACTTTGAACACACACACACACCCCGGTAATTGACAATCCCACTCTGAACACACACACACACACACACAATGGTAATTGACAATCCCTCTCTGAACACACACACACACACACACACACACACACAGGTAATTGACAATCCCACTCTGAACACACACACACACACAATGGTAATTTACAATCCCACTTTGAACACACACACACACACCCCCGATAATTGACAATCCCACTCTGAACACATACATACACAGGTAATTTACAATCCTACTCTGAACACACACACACACACCGGTAATTTACAATCCCACTCTGAACACACACATACACAGGTAATTTACAATCCCACTCTGAACACACACACACACACCTGTAATTGACAATCCCACTCTGAACACACACACACACACACCCGGTAATTGACAATCCCACTCTGAACACACACACACACCGGTAATTGACAATCCCACTCTGAACACACACACACACACACCGGTAATTGACAATCCCACTCTGAACACACACACACACACACACAATGGTAATTTACAATCCCACTTTGAACACACACACAAACCCCGGTAATTTACAATCCTACTCTGAACACACACACACACCCCAGTAATTTACAATCCCACTCTGAACACGAACACACACACACACAGACATCGATAATTGACAATCCCACTCTGAACACAAACACACACACGCACAGATAATCTACAATCCCACTCTGAACACCAACACACACACACACCGGTAATTGACAATCCGACTTTGAACACGAACACACACAGATACACCGGTAATTGACAATCCCACTTTGAACACACACACACACCCCGGTAATTGACAATCCCACTCTGAACACACACACACACACACAGACACCCGGGTAATTTACAATCCCACTCTGAACACAAACACACACACACAGACATCGATAATTGACAATCCCACTCTGAACACAAACACACACACACAGACACCCGGGTAATTTACAATCCCACTCTGAACACAAACACACACACACAGAGACATCGATAATTGACAATCCCACTCTGAACACAAACACACACACGCACAGATAATCTACAATCCCACTCTGAACACCAACACACACACACACCGGTAATTGACAATCCGACTTTGAACACGAACACACACAGATACACCGGTAATTGACAATCCCACTTTGAACACACACACACACCCCGGTAATTGACAATCCCACTCTGAACACACACACACACACACAATGGTAATTGACAATCCCTCTCTGAACACACACACACACAGGTAATTGACAGTCCCACTCTGAACACACACACACACACAATGGTAATTTCCAATCCCACTTTGAACACACACACACACCCCGGTAATTTACAATCCTACTCTGAACACACACACACACCCCAGTAATTTACAATCCCACTCTGAACACGAACACACATACAGACAGACATCGATAATTGACAATCCCACTCTGAACACAAACACACACACGCACAGATAATCTATAATCCCACTCTGAACACCAACACACACACACCGGTAATTGACAATCCGACTTTGAACACGAACACACACAGATACACCGGTAATTGACAATCCCACTTTGAACACACACACACACCCCGGTAATTGACAATCCCACTCTGAACACACACACACACACAACGGTAATTGCCAATCCCTCTCTGAACACACACACACACACACACAGGTAATTGACAATCCCACTCTGAACACACACACACACACACAATGGTAATTTACAATCCCACTTTGAACACACACACACACCCCGGTAATTGACAATCCCACTCTGAACACACACATACACAGATAATTTACAATCCTACTCTGAACACACACACACACACACACACCGGTAATTTACAATCCCACTCTGAACACACACATACACAGGTAATTTACAATCCCACTCTGAACACACACACACACACACCGGTAATTGACAATCCCACTCTGAACACACACACACACACACACCGGTAATTGACAATCCCACTCTGAACACACACACACACACCGGTAATTGACAATCCCACTCTGAACACACACAAACACACACACTGGTAATTTACAATCCCACTCTGAACACACACAAACACACACACTGGTAATTGACAATCCCACTCTGAACACACACAAACACACACACTGGTAATTGACAATCCCACTCTGAACACACACAAACACACACACTGGTAATTTACAAACCCACTCTGAACACACACACACACCGGTAATTGACAATCCCACTCTGAACACACACAAACACACACACTGGTAATTTACAATCCCACTCTGAACACACACACACCGGTAATTGACAATCCCACTCTGAACACACACACACACACCGGTAATTTACAATCCCACTCTGAACACACACACACACACAGGTAATTGACAATCCCACTCTGAACACACACACACACCCCTGTCATTTACAATCCCACTCTGAACACACACACACACCCCTGTAATTTACAATCCCACTCTGAACACACACACACACCCCTGTAATTTACAATCCCACTCTGAACACACACACACACCCCTGTAATTTACAATCCCACTCTGAACACACACACACACCCCTGTAATTTACAATCCCACTCTGAACACACACACACACACCCCGGTAATTTATAATCCCACTCTGAACACACACACACACCCCTGTAATTTACAATCCCACTCTGAACACGAACACACACACACACCGGTAATTGACAATCCCACTCTGAACACACACACACACACACAATGGTAATTGACAATCCCTCTCTGAACACACACACACACACACAGGTAATTGACAATCCCACTCTGAACACACACACACACACAATGGTAATTTACAATCCCACTTTGAACACATACACACACCCCGGTAATTTACAATCCTACTCTGAACACACACACACACACACACACAGACATCGATAATTGACAATCCCACTCTGAACACAAACACACACACGCACAGATAATCTATAATCCCACTCTGAACACCAACACACCCACCCCGGTAATTGACAATCCCACTTTGAACACACACACACACACAATGGTAATTGACAATCCCTCTCTGAACACACACACACAGGTAATTGACAATCCCACTCTGAACACACACACAGACACACAATGGTAATTTAAAATCCCACTTTGAACACACACACACACCCCGGTAATTGACAATCCCACTCTGAACACACACATACACAGGTAATTTACAATCCTACTCTGAACACACACACACACACACACACACACCGGTAATTTACAATCCCACTCTGAACACACACATACACAGGTAATTTACAATCCCACTCTGAACACACACACACACACACCGGTAATTGACAATCCCACTCTGAACACACACACACACACACACACCGGTAATTGACAATCCCACTCTGAACACACACACACACACCGGTAATTGACAATCCCACTCTGAACACACACAAACACACACACTGGTAATTTACAATCCCACTCTGAACACACACAAACACACACACTGGTAATTGACAATCCCACTCTGAACACACACAAACACACACACTGGTAATTGACAATCCCACTCTGAACACACACAAACACACACACTGGTAATTTACAAACCCACTCTGAACACACACACACACCGGTAATTGACAATCCCACTCTGAACACACACAGACACACACACTGGTAATTTACAATCCCACTCTGAACACACACACACACCCCTGTAATTGACAATCCCACTCTGAACACACACACACACCGGTAATTTACAATCCCACTCTGAACACACACACACACCGGTAATTTACAATCCCACTCTGAACACACACACACACCCCTGTCATTTACAATCCCACTCTGAACACACACACACACCGGTAATTTACAATCCCACTCTGAACACACACACACACCCCTGTAATTTACAATCCCACTCTGAACACACACACACACACCCCGGTAATTTACAATCCCACTCTGAACACACACACACACCCCTGTAATTTACAATCCCACTCTGAACACGAACACACACACACACCGGTAATTGACAATCCCACTCTGAACACACACACACACCGGTAATTTACAATCCCACTCTGAACACACATACACACACACACCGGTAATTTACAATCCCACTCTGAACACACACACACACCGGTAATTGACAATCCCACTCTGAACACACACACACACCGGTAATTTACAATCCCACTCTGAACACACACACACACTGCTAATTTACAATCCCACTCTGAACACACACACACACCCCTGTAATTTACAATCCCACTCTGAACACACACACACACCGGTAATTTACAATCCCACTCTGAACACACACACACACCCCTGTAATTTACAATCCCACTCTGAACACACACACACACCCCGGTAATTTACAATCCCACTCTGAACGCACACACACACACCGGTAATTGACAATCCCACTCTGAACACACACACACACACACCGGTAATTTACAATTCCACTCTGAACACACACACACACACACACACACACACACACACACACCGGTAATTGACAATCCCACTCTGAACACACACACACACCGGTAATTGACAATCCCACTCTGAACACACACACACACACACCGGTAATTTACAATCCCACTCTGAACACACACACACACCCCAGTAATTTACAATCCCACTCTGAACACACACACACACCGGTAATTGACAATCCCACTCTGAACACACACACACACACACACACCAGTAATTTACAATCCCGCTCTGAACACACAGACACCCACCAGTAATTGACAATCCCACTCTGAACACACACACACACACACACACAAAGACCCCAACCCACCCCAACATACACACACCCGCCACCTGTCTCTCTCTCTCTCACACACTCTCTCAATAAACACCCACATACTCTCTCTCTGACACTCACACACGCGGTACCGCCACACAGAAAGATCCCCACACACACACAGGGGCACACTTACACCCGCACACAGAAAGACCAACACACGCAATCTCAAAGGCAAAGACAAAATCTCTCTCCCACATTCATACAGGCTTTCACACAGAAAGATCCCCACGCATACTGAAAGGCAAAAACACACACACACCCGGGTAATTTACAATCCCACTCTGAACACAATCACACACACACACACACACACACCCGGGTAATTTACAATCCCACTCTGAACACAAACACACACACACACACACACCCGGGTAATTTACAATCCCACTCTGAACACAAACACACACACACAGACATCGATAATTGACAATCCCACTCTGAACACAAACACACACACACAGACACCCGGTTAATTTACAATCCCACTCTGAACACAAACACACACACACAGACATCGATAATTGACAATCCCACTCTGAACACAAACACACACACACAGACACCCGGGTAATTTACAATCCCACTCTGAACACAAACACACACACACAGAGACATCGATAATTGACAATCCCGCTCTGAACACAAACACACACACGCACAGATAATCTATAATCCCACTCTGAACACCAACACACACACACCGGTAATTGACAATCCGACTTTGAACACGAACACACACAGATACACCGGTAATTGACAATCCCACTTTGAACACACACACACACCCCGGTAATTGACAATCCCACTCTGAACACACACACACACACACACAATGGTAATTGACAATCCCTCTCTGAACACACACACACACACACACACACACACACACACACAGGTAATTGACAATCCCACTCTGAACACACACACACACACAATGGTAATTTACAATCCCACTTTGAACACACACACACACCCCGGTAATTTACAATCCTACTCTGAACACACACCCCAGTAATTTACAATCCCACTCTGAACACGAACACACACACACACAGACATCGATAATTGACAATCCCGCTCTGAACACAAACACACACACGCACAGATAATCTATAATCCCACTCTGAACACCAACACACACACACCGGTAATTGACAATCCGACTTTGAACACGAACACGCACAGATACACCGGTAATTGACAATCCCACTTTGAAGACACACACACACCCCGGTAATTGACAATCCCACTCTGAACACACACACACACACAATGGTAATTGACAATCCCTCTCTGAACACACACACACACACACACACAGGTAATTGACAATCCCACTCTGAACACACACACACACACACACACACACACACACACACACACACAGGTAATTGACAATCCCACTCTGAACACACACACACACACACAATGGTAATTTACAATCCCACTTTGAACACACACACACACCCCGGTAATTGACAATCCCACTCTGAACACACACATACACAGGTAATTTACAATCCTACTCTGAACACACACACACACACCGGTAATTTACAATCCCACTCTGAACACACACATACACAGGTAATTTACAATCCCACTCTGAACACACACACACACACCGGTAATTGACAATCCCACTCTGAACACACACACACACACCGGTAATTGACAATACCACTCTGAACACACACACACACACACACACACCGGTAATTGACAATCCCACTCTGAACACACACAAACACACACACTGGTAATTTACAATCCCACTCTGAACACACACAAACACACACACTGGTAATTGACAATCCCACTCTGAACACACACAAACACACACACTGGTAATTGACAATCCCACTCTGAACACACACAAACACACACACTGGTAATTTACAAACCCACTCTGAACACACACACACACACCGGTAATTGACAATCCCACTCTGAACACACACAAACACACACACTGGTAATTTACAATCCCACTCTGAACACACACACACACCGGTAATTTACAATCCCACTCTGAACACACACACACACCGGTAATTTACAATCCCACTCTGAACACACACACACACCCCTGTCATTTACAATCCCATTCTGAACACACACACACACCGGTAATTTACAATCCCACTCTGAACACACACACACACCCCTGTAATTTACAATCCCACTCTGAACACACACACACACACCCCGGTAATTTACAATCCCACTCTGAACACACACACACACCCCTGTAATTTACAATCCCACTCTGAACACACACACACACACCCCGGTAATTGACAATCCCACTCTGAACACACACACACACACACAATGGTAATTGACAATCCCTCTCTGAACACACACACACACACACACACAGGTAATTGACAATCCCACTCTGAACACACACACACACACAATGGTAATTTACAATCCCACTTTGAACACACACACACACCCCGGTAATTTACAATCCTACTCTGAACACACACACACACCCCAGTAATTTACAATCCCACTCTGAACACGAACACACATACAGACAGACATCGATAATTGACAATCCCACTCTGAACACAAACACACACACGCACAGATAATCTATAATCCCACTCTGAACACCAACACACACACACCGGTAATTGACAATCCGACTTTGAACACGAACACACACAGATACACCGGTAATTGACAATCCCACTTTGAACACACACACACACCCCGGTAATTGACAATCCCACTCTGAACACACACACACACACACACAATGGTAATTGACAATCCCTCTCTGAACACACACACACACACACACACACACACAGGTAATTGACAATCCCACTCTGAACACACACACACACACAATGGTAATTTACAATCCCACTTTGAACACACACACACACCCCGGTAATTTACAATCCTACTCTGCACACACACCCCAGTAATTTACAATCCCACTCTGAACACGAACACACACACACACAGACATCGATAATTGACAATCCCGCTCTGAACACAAACACACACACGCACAGATAATCTATAATCCCACTCTGAACACCAACACACACACACCGGTAATTGACAATCCGACTTTGAACACGAACACGCACAGATACACCGGTAATTGACAATCCCACTTTGAACACACACACACACCCCGGTAATTGACAATCCCACTCTGAACACACACACACACACAATGGTAATTGACAATCCCTCTCTGAACACACACACACACACACACACACAGGTAATTGACAATCCCACTCTGAACACACACACACACACACACACACACAGGTAATTGACAATCCCACTCTGAACACACACACACACACACACACACACAGGTAATTGACAATCCCACTCTGAACACACACACACACACACAATGGTAATTTACAATCCCACTTTGAACACACACACACACCGGTAATTTACAATCCCACTCTGAACACACACACACACCGGTAATTTACAATCCCACTCTGAACACACACACACACCCCTGTCATTTACAATCCCATTCTGAACACACACACACACCGGTAATTTACAATCCCACTCTGAACACACACACACACCCCTGTAATTTACAATCCCACTCTGAACACACACACACACACCCCGGTAATTTACAATCCCACTCTGAACACACACACACACCCCTGTAATTTACAATCCCACTCTGAACACACACACACACACCCCGGTAATTGACAATCCCACTCTGAACACACACACACACACACAATGGTAATTGACAATCCCTCTCTGAACACACACACACACACACACACAGGTAATTGACAATCCCACTCTGAACACACACACACACACAATGGTAATTTACAATCCCACTTTGAACACACACACACACCCCGGTAATTTACAATCCTACTCTGAACACACACACACACCCCAGTAATTTACAATCCCACTCTGAACACGAACACACATACAGACAGACATCGATAATTGACAATCCCACTCTGAACACAAACACACACACGCACAGATAATCTATAATCCCACTCTGAACACCAACACACACACACCGGTAATTGACAATCCGACTTTGAACACGAACACACACAGATACACCGGTAATTGACAATCCCACTTTGAACACACACACACACCCCGGTAATTGACAATCCCACTCTGAACACACACACACACACACACAATGGTAATTGACAATCCCTCTCTGAACACACACACACACACACACACACACACAGGTAATTGACAATCCCACTCTGAACACACACACACACACAATGGTAATTTACAATCCCACTTTGAACACACACACACACCCCGGTAATTTACAATCCTACTCTGCACACACACCCCAGTAATTTACAATCCCACTCTGAACACGAACACACACACACACAGACATCGATAATTGACAATCCCGCTCTGAACACAAACACACACACGCACAGATAATCTATAATCCCACTCTGAACACCAACACACACACACCGGTAATTGACAATCCGACTTTGAACACGAACACGCACAGATACACCGGTAATTGACAATCCCACTTTGAACACACACACACACCCCGGTAATTGACAATCCCACTCTGAACACACACACACACACAATGGTAATTGACAATCCCTCTCTGAACACACACACACACACACACACACAGGTAATTGACAATCCCACTCTGAACACACACACACACACACACACACACAGGTAATTGACAATCCCACTCTGAACACACACACACACACACACACACACAGGTAATTGACAATCCCACTCTGAACACACACACACACACACAATGGTAATTTACAATCCCACTTTGAACACACACACACACCCCGGTAATTGACAATCCCACTCTGAACACACACATACACAGGTAATTTACAATCCTACTCTGAACACACACACACACACCGGTAATTTACAATCCCACTCTGAACACACACATACACAGATAATTTACAATCCCACTCTGAACACACACACACACACCGGTAATTCACAATCCCACTCTGAACACACACACACACACCGGTAATTGACAATCCCACTCTGAACACACACACACACACACACACACCGGTAATTGACAATCCCACTCTGAACACACACAAACACACACACTGGTAATTTACAATCCCACTCTGAACACACACAAACACACACACTGGTAATTTACAATCCCACTCTGAACACACACACACACACCGGTAATTGACAATCCCACTCTGAACACACACAAACACACACACACACCGGTAATTGACAATCCCACTCTGAACACACACAAACACACACACTGGTAATTTACAATCCCACTCTGAACACACACAAACACACACACTGGTAATTGACAATCCCACTCTGAACACACACAAACACACACACTGGTAATTGACAATCCCACTCTGAACACACACAAACACACACACTGGTAATTTACAAACCCACTCTGAACACACACACACACCGGTAATTGACAATCCCACTCTGAACACACACAGACACACACACTGGTAATTTACAATCCCACTCTGAACACACACACACACCCCTGTAATTGACAATCCCACTCTGAACACACACACACACCGGTAATTTACAATCCCACTCTGAACACACACACACACCGGTAATTTACAATCCCACTCTGAACACACACACACACCCCTGTCATTTACAATCCCACTCTGAACACACACACACACCGGTAATTTACAATCCCACTCTGAACACACACACACACCCCTGTAATTTACAATCCCACTCTGAACACACACACACACACCCCGGTAATTTACAATCCCACTCTGAACACACACACACACCCCTGTAATTTACAATCCCACTCTGAACACGAACACACACACACACCGGTAATTGACAATCCCACTCTGAACACACACACACACCGGTAATTTACAATCCCACTCTGAACACACATACACACACACACCGGTAATTTACAATCCCACTCTGAACACACACACACACCGGTAATTGACAATCCCACTCTGAACACACACACACACCGGTAATTTACAATCCCACTCTGAACACACACACACACTGCTAATTTACAATCCCACTCTGAACACACACACACACCCCTGTAATTTACAATCCCACTCTGAACACACACACACACCGGTAATTTACAATCCCACTCCGAACACACACACACACCCCTGTAATTTACAATCCCACTCTGAACACACACACACACCCCGGTAATTTACAATCCCACTCTGAACGCACACACACACACCGGTAATTGACAATCCCACTCTGAACACACACACACACACACCGGTAATTTACAATTCCACTCTGAACACACACACACACACACACACACACACACACACACCGGTAATTGACAATCCCACTCTGAACACACACACACACCGGTAATTGACAATCCCACTCTGAACACACACACACACACACACACACACACCAGTAATTTACAATCCCGCTCTGAACACACAGACACCCACCAGTAATTGACAATCCCACTCTGAACACACACACACACACACACACAAAGACCCCAACCCACCCCAACATACACACACCCGCCACCTGTCTCTCTCTCTCTCACACACTCTCTCAATAAACACCCACATACTCTCTCTCTGACACTCACACACGCGGTACCGCCACACAGAAAGGTCCCCACACACACACAGGGGCACATTTACACCCGCACACAGAAAGACCAACACACGCAATCTCAAAGGCAAAGACAAAATCTCTCTCCCACATTCATACAGGCTTTCACACAGAAAGATCCCCACGCATACTGAAACGCAAAAACACACACACACCCGGGTAATTTACAATCCCACTCTGAACACAATCACACACACACACACACACACACCCGGGTAATTTACAATCCCACTCTGAACACAAACACACACACACACACACACCCGGGTAATTTACAATCCCACTCTGAACACAAACACACACACACAGACATCGATAATTGACAATCCCACTCTGAACACAAACACACACACACAGACACCCGGTTAACTTACAATCCCACTCTGAACACAAACACACACACACAGACATCGATAATTGACAATCCCACTCTGAACACAAACACACACACACAGACACCCGGGTAATTTACAATCCCACTCTGAACACAAACACACACACACAGAGACATCGATAATCGACAATCCCACTCTGAACACAAACACACACACGCACAGATAATCTACAATCCCACTCTGAACACCAACACACACACACCGGTAATTGACAATCCGACTTTGAACACGAACACACACAGATACACCGGTAATTGACAATCCCACTTTGAACACACACACACACCCCGGTAATTGACAATCCCACTCTGAACACACACACACACACACACAATGGTAATTGACAATCCCTCTCTGAACACACACACACACACACACACACAGGTAATTGACAATCCCACTCTGAACACACACACACACACAATGGTAATTTACAATCCCACTTTGAACACACACACACACCCCGGTAATTTACAATCCTACTCTGAACACACACCCCAGTAATTTACAATCCCACTCTGAACACGAACACACACACACACAGACATCGATAATTGACAATCCCGCTCTGAACACAAACACACACACGCACAGATAATCTATAATCCCACTCTGAACACCAACACACACACACCGGTAATTGACAATCCGACTTTGAACACGAACACGCACAGATACACCGGTAATTGACAATCCCACTTTGAAGACACACACACACCCCGGTAATTGACAATCCCACTCTGAACACACACACACACACAATGGTAATTGACAATCCCTCTCTGAACACACACACACACACACACACAGGTAATTGACAATCCCACTCTGAACACACACACACACACACACACACACACACACAGGTAATTGACAATCCCACTCTGAACACACACACACACAGACAATGGTAATTTACAATCCCACTTTGAACACACACACACACCCCGGTAATTGACAATCCCACTCTGAACACACACATACACAGGTAATTTACAATCCTACTCTGAACACACACACACACACCGGTAATTTACAATCCCACTCTGAACACACACATACACAGGTAATTTACAATCCCACTCTGAACACACACACACACACCGGTAATTGACAATCCCACTCTGAACACACACACACACACCGGTAATTGACAATCCCACTCTGAACACACACACACACACACACACACCGGTAATTGACAATCCCACTCTGAACACACACAAACACACACACTGGTAATTTACAATCCCACTCTGAACACACACAAACACACACACTGGTAATTGACAATCCCACTCTGAACACACACAAACACACACACTGGTAATTGACAATCCCACTCTGAACACACACAAACACACACACTGGTAATTTACAAACCCACTCTGAACACACACACACACACCGGTAATTGACAATCCCACTCTGAACACACACAAACACACACACTGGTAATTTACAATCCCACTCTGAACACACACACACACCCCTGTAATTGACAATCCCACTCTGAACACACACACACACCGGTAATTTACAATCCCACTCTGAACACACACACACACCGGTAATTTACAATCCCACTCTGAACACACACACACACCCCTGTCATTTACAATCCCACTCTGAACACACACACACACCGGTAATTTACAATCCCACTCTGAACACACACACACACCCCTGTAATTTACAATCCCACTCTGAACACACACACACACACACCCCGGTAATTTACAATCCCACTCTGAACACACACACACACCCCTGTAATTTACAATCCCACTCTGAACACACACACACACACCCCGGTAATTGACAATCCCACTCTGAACACACACACACACACACAATGGTAATTGACAATCCCTCTCTGAACACACACACACACACACACAGGTAATTGACAATCCCACTCTGAACACACACACACACACAATGGTAATTTACAATCCCACTTTGAACACACACACACACCCCGTTAATTTACAATCCTACTCTGAACACACACACACACCCCAGTAATTTTAAATCCCACTCTGAACACGAACACACATACAGACAGACATCGATAATTGACAATCCCACTCTGAACACAAACACACACACGCACAGATAATCTGTAATCCCACTCTGAACACCAACACACACACACCGGTAATTGACAATCCGACTTTGAACACGAACACACACAGATACACCGGTAATTGACAATCCCACTTTGAACACACACACACACCCCGGTAATTGACAATCCCACTCTGAACACACACACACACACACACACAATGGTAATTGACAATCCCTCTCTGAACACACACACACACACACACACACACACACACAGGTAATTGACAATCCCACTCTGAACACACACACACACACAATGGTAATTTACAATCCCACTTTGAACACACACACACACCCCGGTAATTTACAATCCTACTCTGAACACACACCCCAGTAATTTACAATCCCACTCTGAACACGAACACACACACACACAGACATCGATAATTGACAATCCCGCTCTGAACACAAACACACACACGCACAGATAATCTATAATCCCACTCTGAACACCAACACACACACACCGGTAATTGACAATCCGACTTTGAACACGAACACGCACAGATACACCGGTAATTGACAATCCCACTTTGAACACACACACACACCCCGGTAATTGACAATCCCACTCTGAACACACACACACACACAATGGTAATTGACAATCCCTCTCTGAACACACACACACACACACACACAGGTAATTGACAATCCCACTCTGAACACACACACACACACACACACACACACAGGTAATTGACAATCCCACTCTGAACACACACACACACACACACACACACAGGTAATTGACAATCCCACTCTGAACACACACACACACACACAATGGTAATTTACAATCCCACTTTGAACACACACACACACCCCGGTAATTGACAATCCCACTCTGAACACACACATACACAGGTAATTTACAATCCTACTCTGAACACACACACACACACCGGTAATTTACAATCCCACTCTGAACACACACATACACAGATAATTTACAATCCCACTCTGAACACACACACACACACCGGTAATTGACAATCCCACTCTGAACACACACACACACACCGGTAATTGACAATCCCACTCTGAACACACACACACACACACACACACCGGTAATTGACAATCCCACTCTGAACACACACACACACACACATACACCGGTAATTGACAATCCCACTCTGAACACACACAAACACACACACTGGTAATTTACAATCCCACTCTGAACACACACAAACACACACACTGGTAATTGACAATCCCACTCTGAACACACACAAACACACACACTGGTAATTGACAATCCCACTCTGAACACACACAAACACACACACTGGTAATTTACAAACCCACTCTGAACACACACACACACACCGGTAATTGACAATCCCACTCTGAACACACACAAACACACACACTGGTAATTTACAATCCCACTCTGAACACACACACACACCCCTGTAATTGACAATCCCACTCTGAACACACACACACACCGGTAATTTACAATCCCACTCTGAACACACACACACACCGGTAATTTACAATCCCACTCTGAACACACACACACACCCCTGTAATTTACAATCCCACTCTGAACACACACACACACCGGTAATTTACAATCCCACTCTGAACACACACACACACCCCTGTAATTTACAATCCCACTCTGAACACACACACACACACCCCGGTAATTTACAATCCCACTCTGAACACACACACACACACACACACCGGTAATTTACAATCCCACTCTGAACACACATACACACCGGTAATTTACAATCCCACTCTGAACACACATACACACACACACCGGTAATTTACAATCCCACTCTGAACACACACATACACACCGGTAATTGACAATCCCACTCTGAACACACACACACACACACATACCGGTAATTTACAGTCCCACTCTGAACACACACACGGTCCCTCCGCGCTCCGAGGAAAGTTGAGGCGGGAGCTGGTGCAGCCCCGGAGGACCGCGCCCTCCTCTCCCTCCTCCAGCGGATCGTGAGTCGGGGGTACCCGGGGTGTGTCGCAGCCCTCCGGCGCACAGGCGCCTCCTCCAGTCCCGGTCGCCCGCACACTTGCCTGCCTCCGGAGCCGCAGATCCGCCGGCCTTTCTCCGTCCCTCCCTCCCGGTCGCCGCCCACAGCCCGTTAACCCTTCGCTCGCCCCGCGGCAGTCGCGGGCTCCGCAGAGAAACCGCGCATTCTCTGCCAAGTTGCGCCTGGAGGGGCCGAGCGGTGGGGGAGAGGCGGGCGTCTCGTGGTCCCCCCTCCTCTCACTCGAAGCAAACTCGATGGGCCAAGTGGCCCTCTGCTCCTGTATCTTGTGGGTCTTATGGAAGTGGGGGGGGGGGGGCCAAGGACGGTCAGGAAAGAGAACAGAGGGGTAATCCCCGAATTCCCCTCCCAACCTCCGGAAACCTCTGTGCCCAGCCGTTCAAACTTCAACTGGTCGCCTGGAGCCAGCCAAGCAGAGAACGAGGCTCTTCGGCCCACACCATCTATGCTAGCCCATCTACGCCAACCCCTTCACCAGCACTGGCATTGGAGCCTTCACACACAAGCACACCAGGATGTTTCTCCATCAGCACCATCCCCCCCCCCCGGCAGTAATTTCCAGGCTCCTGCCCCAAAAGGGGGTGAAAAAGAAATTCCCTCCCTCACTCCCGACACTCGAGCTCGCTGGTGGGAGACAGGCAGGCTTGGGAAAGCTCCTGGATCTCTAGGGAGACTCACACGAGGGGCTGCGATCCAGTGGGGCAACCTGCTCCCTCCCAGCTCTTGTGCCTCCCCACCTCCCTCAACCCATCAGGGACCCCCCCACATCCCCTCCAACCTCCAGTGAGGTCTCTCCCATCCATCCAAGGCACCAAATCATCCTGTCCCCAGGCAAACCCACCCCCCCCCCAGAGAACAACCTCCGCACCCCGACTATTAATTCGTCCTGATGGGTCAACTCGCCTCGAACAAGTAATGTGGAGGCGGCTTTTGGGAACGAGTATATTTGATCCCAATGTCCCAGGAACTTAGAAATCTTTGACCCCCAATGTTGAGCCAACCTGCTGTAGAGACAGCCTAGAATCTCCCCACAACATGGCCCTCTGTTGTTCTAAGCTCCACGTACCTGCCTAAGAGCTGATTGTGTCCACCTCTGGGTGAAAAACACCTCTGACATCCCCTCGGTACCTGCTTCCCAGCACCTTAAGACTGTGCCCCCTCGAGTTTGCCATTTCAGCCCCGGGAAAAAGCCTCTGACTATCCACACGATCAATGCCTCTCGTCATCTTGTACACCTCCATCAGGTCACCCCTCGTCCTCCGTGGCTCCGAGGGGAAAAGGCCGAGTTCACTCAGCCTATTCTCACAAGGCGTGCTCCCCAAACCAGGCAAGGTCCTTGTCAATCTCCTCTGCGCCCTCCCTATTGTATCCACGTCCTTCCTGTAGTGAGGTGACAAAGGATTGTCACAAGGAAGGTCCCAGGATTGAAGGGGTTAAATATAAGACCCCCCCCCCATATCAAGGTCTTTCAACGTCTGATAGGTTTCAATGAGTTCCCCCCCTCTTCGTTCTTCTAAACTCCAGGGAATACAGGCCCAGAGCCTTCCATTGTTGCTCACGTGATAGCTCTCCCATCCCCGGAATTATCTTCCAGAACCTGCTGTGAACCCTCGTAAATGTCAGCACATCCTCTCTCAGATGAGGGGCCCAAAACTGCCCACAGTACTCCGAGCAAGGCCTCACCAAGGCCTCACGAGGCCTCAGCGTCACATCCCTGCGTTTATTTTCTAGTCCTCTCAAAATTAATGCCAACTTTGCATTTGCCTTCCTCACCACTGACTCACCTCGCAAATTAACCTCAGAGTTTCGAATTTTCTCCCCATTTAGAAAATAGTCTACCCTTTTATTTCTTCTACCAAACACTTCCCGACTTCTGCCACCTCTTTACCCCATTCTGCTGATCCGTCTAAATCCTCCTACAGCCTCTCCGCTCCCTCAACACTTCCTACCCCTCTGCCTATCCTCGTATCGCCTGCAAACTTCTCCACAAAGCCATCGATTCCGGCATCCAAATCATTGACACGCAATGTGAAAAAGCCGCGCCGACACCGACCCCTGCGGAAAAGGCTGCCTCTGCCCCGTGCCAATCAGCCAATCCTCTATCCGCGCCAGTATCTCTCCTGTAATACCACGGGCTTGCTCAGCAGCCTCGCGTGCGGCACCCGGAAATCTGAGAACACCACACCACCCCGATTCTCCTTTGTCAATCCAGCTCGTTATGTCTTCAAACAGATCTGTCAGGCAAGACTCCCCCTTGATAAAACAATGCATCTTTGACCTGTTTCACCATGAGCCTCCAAGTACTCCAAAACCACATCCTTAACAATCGACTCCAACATTGAGGTCAGGATAACTGGTCTACCATTTCCTTCCCTCTGCCTCTCTCCCTTCTTGTAGACTGGAGTGACATTTGCAAATTTCCAGTCCTCCGGAACTATTTCAGCATCCATTAATTCTTGGATCATCACTAACGCCTCCACAGTCTCTTCAGCCACCTCTTTCAGAACCCTGGGGTGTAGACCGTCTGGTCCAGATGACCCGCCTACCTTCAGACCTTCCCGTGTCCCAAAGCACCTTCTCTCTAGCAATGGCAACTACGTTCATTTCTGCTCCCCGACACTCCCAAACTTCTAGCATGCTATTAGTGTCTTCCTCAGTGAAGACTGATGAAAAAAAAATTATCCAGTTCATCTACCATCTCCTTGTCCCTTCTTACTATCTCTCCAGCATCATTTTCCGGCAGTCCAATATCAATTCTTGCCTCTCCTGTACTCTTTACATATCCGGAGAAAAATCTTTTGTTATCATTTTCGATAATGGATAGCCTACCTTCATATCTCGTCTTTTCCCTCCTTATGGTTCTATTCGTTGCCTTCTGTTGTTTATTGAAAACTTCCCAATAATTTTTACTCAACAGAATGCCCTCTTTTTCGTTTTTATGGTTGGCTTTGTCTTCCCGTCACCCATGGCTGCAAAATCCTGACTTTAGAATATTTCTTCTTCTTTGGGATGTATCTATTCCGAATCGTCCCCCGAGATTCCAGCCAGTGCTGTCCTGCCATCATCCCTTCCGATGAACGTTGGCCAGCTCCTCTCTCGTGCCTCTGTATGAATCCTATCATATTACGATCTCGGTTTAAGGGTCAGCACAATGTTGTGGGCCGAAGGGCCTGTACTGTGTTGTATTGTTCTATGTTCTATTAAGCTCCCTAAACATATCTGTTTTATTCTACAGCATGAGGTCTTGTATCTGATGGAGTTCATAAAGATGACGGGGAGGGGGTGTCTTGGAATCTCATTGAAACTGGAGGACCTGGAGAGAGTTAGGAGAGTCCGGAATGTGAGGGCACAGTACAGAATAAAGGTATGTCCCTTTAGGACAGAGATGATGGGGAGTTGGCAGTGATCCCGCCCGTCTGTAACAATCTTATTATCTCTTAATTTATTTGTGGTAATGTTACTTTATGTGTTATGTGTGTGAGTTATGTGCACTTTGTCTGGAGGAAGATGGTTTCGTTTGACGGTATATGTGTACGGTTGGTACATAGGGAGATCGTTTCATTTGATGGTATACGTGTACGGTTGGTACATAGGGAGATCGTTTCATTTGATGGTATACGTGTACGGTTGGTACATAGGGAGATCGTTTCATTTGATGGTATACGTGTACGGTTGGTACATAGGGAGATCGTTTCATTTGATGGTATACGTGTACGGTTGGTACATAGGGAGATCGTTTCATTTGATGGTATACGTGTACGGTTGGTACATAGGGAAATCGTTTCATTTGATGGTATACGTGTACGGTTGGTACATAGGGAGATCGTTTCATTTGACCATATACCTGTTGGTTGGTACATAGGAAGATCGTTTCATTTGACGGTATACGTGTACGGTTGGTACACGTCAGGGCCTTGTCACCCATGCCAAACAGGTCAAAGGGCAGAGGTCAGACTGAGAGTAGCCCACCAGTCCTCCAGGTTCGGGGCCAACAACCGCGACTGGTCAAAACTGTTACGGGAACAGCAATGAAGACTTCTTCTACAACTGAGTGTGATGGTATTCCCGACTCTCCACGCGGGATGTGTGACTGACGGGAGCGAAAACCGAGAGGAAGCTACGGACACGATGAAGGAAACCTCGACCCCCATCAGAGATGCAGGACCTTCATTGCTACCCCAAAACGCCAGCGGCGTAGTCCCGGGTGGGTTAGGTCATCGACTCCAGGCTAACAATCATTTCATTCTCCATCACGCTCCCTGGGCTGAAGAGTGACGTGAAACAACCTCAAAACTTGCCGTTGCCCTATCGTTGCGCTGACCGAGCCACCCCCTTCGGTGAGGCAGTCGAGGAGGCTGAGGATAGACTCGCCGGTGCGGGGGCGCGGAGGGGGGTAAAAACGGCGGACGCAGAGAAGGCAGTGAGCCCGGGTACAGCGGTCCCCCCCATCCGCCTCTCGTAGATGATGCCCGACCCGCCGTGTGCAGTGCTCCAGACTCCAGGAGCCGCGAATCTTCCGGGAGAAGCCCCTCACTCACCGAGTCACAGCTCCCAGACCAGCGGGCCACTCTGCCCCGGGTACAAATGCTTATGGTATCCTTGAGTTCAAAGGTCAGCAAGTTACGTTGCAACTTTATAAAACTGCGTTCAGGCCACATCGGGGGTATTGTGTACAGTTCTGGTCGCCCCACTATAGGAAGGACATTGAGGGTTTGGGGAGGGTGCAGAGGAGGTTCACCAGGATGCTGCCTGGTTTAGGGGGAGAGTGCTATCACGAGAGGGTGGATAAACTTGGGCTGTTTTCTCCGGAGGCTGAGGGGAGATCTGACGGAGGTTTACAAGATGATGAGAGGCAGAGATAGAGTGGACAGGGAGTATCTGTTTCCCAGGGTTGGAATGTCTAACATCAGAGGGCAGCACTGAAGGTGAGAGGGGGGATGTGAGGGGTAATTTTTTTTTTTTACTCGGGCTGCCTGGTATGGGGGTAGAGGCAAATACATTGGAGGCTTTTAGGAGACGTTTGGATCGGCAGATGGATGTGAGGAAAATGGAGGGGTGGGGACACGGTGCAGGTGGGGGTGGTTAGTGTTTGCGTGTTTTGGACTTGCTGGGTCAGCACGGACATTGAGGGCCGAACGGCCTGCCCTGGTGAACTGGTTTATTGCTGTCTCACTTACTGACATACGATGAAAAATGCTTCGGCGCTGTGCCGCGGGGGCTTTGCTGCTCTGGTTCTCCGTACAAATTTTTTATATCCTCACAGTCTGTCTTCCTCTGCACAGCGGCCACTTGCCAGTCTGTGTCTGTGTGCAGCTTTCCAGCGGGTCTCTCGCAGTTCTTTGCTCTGCGAGGAAACGAACCTCGGTTTAGTACAGGGTGACACGTACCTACTTTGCTCATGGATTTGGGGCGGCACGACGCTTCACGGTACCGACGACCCGGGTTCGATCCCCCGCTGCTGCCCGCGAGGAGTTTGCAGGTTCTCCCCGTGACCTGCCACGGTCCAAAGACTGCGCTAGGTTAATCGGGCAGTGTAAACTGTCCCGTGATTGGGCTGGGGTTAAATCCGGCGTCGCCGGACAGTAGGGCCGACTCCCCGCCGCGCCTCAATAAATAACTGAACACACTCGGTTTTGCGCGCTGTCCCTGACGATTATTTCATCGCATCAGTGCGTCGCGGTAGTGCGAGGTAAAAAGGTAACGGAGCGCGGAATAAAGAGTAACAGTTAGAGAGAAAGGGCAGGCGACAGGGCCCGGGGGCCACGACGAGGTAGATTGAGAGACCCGGAATCTATCTCATACCAGGAAATCAATCAGTCGTCTGATAACAGCGGGTAGGAGCTGTCTTTGAGGTGGGAGTGGGGAGAAGAGGGAATTATCCTCTGCAACTTCTCCGTTTCCGCCCCCACCGCTTTCCACAGGGATCGCTCCCTCTCTTGTACACAGGAAAGGCAGATTACTATCAAGTTAGGAAAAGGGGAAGTACAACGAGATCCTTGTTCATCAGACACTGAAAGTAAGCATGCAGGT
>NW_026781826.1:147500-172635 GCF_030144855.1 Hypanus sabinus
AGAAATCCCTCCTCATCTCTGTTCGAAAAGGACGTCCCTCTATTCTGAGGCTGTGTCCTCTGGTCTTTGACTCTCCTATCATAGGAAACATCCATTCTATCAAGACCATTCACCATTTGATAGGTTTCAACGAGGTCATCCCTCATTCTTCTGAATTCTAGTGAGTACAGGCCTGGAGCCATCAAACACTCTTCCTATCACAAGCCGTTCAATCCTGGAATCATTTTCGTGAACCCTCTCCAGTGTCAGCACATCCTTTCTAAGATGAGGGGCCAAAAACTGTTCACAATACTCCAAATGAGGCCTCACCAGGGCTTTATAAAGCCTCAACATTACATCCTTGTTTTTATATTCTAGTCTTCTCGAAATGAATGCTTCAACTTTACATCATAAATGAGAGAATCTGCGGATGCTGGAAATCCAAACAACACACACAAAATGCTGGAGGAACGCAGCAGGCCGGGCAGCCTCTACGGAAAAGAGTGAACTGCCAGTGTGGTCTGGCCCAGCGATGTTTAGAACGGATCCATGCTCCGTGTGGATCCCTGGGGTTAGGGAGACCAGAGCTAAGTACCATGGTCACAGCGTGGTCTGACTCAGAGAAGTGAGGAGCAAATATGGACTTTAAGACCATAAGGTATCGGAGCACAATTAGGCCATTTGGCCCATCGAGTCTGGTCCGCCATTTCATCATGGCCGGTCCATTTTCCCCCTCAGCCCCAGTCTCCCGCCTTCTCCCCGTATCCCTTAATTCCCTGACCGGT
Organism: Hypanus sabinus; assembly: GCF_030144855.1. Lineage (NCBI taxonomy): Eukaryota > Metazoa > Chordata > Chondrichthyes > Myliobatiformes > Dasyatidae > Hypanus > Hypanus sabinus. The sequence continues at coordinate 148,265 of NW_026781826.1, forward strand.
CAAGGACATATCAGCCTCTACCATATAACTATATAACCATATAACAATCACAGCACGGAAACAGGCCATCTTGGCCCTCCTAGTCCATGCCGAACCCTTAATCTCACTTAGTCCCACCTACCCACACTCAGCCCACAACCCTCCACTCCTTTCCTGTCCACATACCTATCCAATTTTACCTTAAATGACACAACTGAACTGGCCTCTACTACTTCTACAGGAAGCTCATTCCACATAGCTATCACTCTCTGAGTAAAGAAATACCCCCTCGTGTTTCCCTTAAACTTCTGCCCCCTAACTCTCAAATCATGTCCTCTAGTTTGAATCTCCCCTACTCTCAATGGAAACAGCCTGTTCACGTCAACTCTATCTATCCCTCTCAAAATTTTAAATACCTCGATCAAATCCCCCCTCAACCTTCTACGCTCCAATGAATAGAGACCTAACTTGTTCAACCTTTCTCTGTAATTTAATTGCTGAAACCCAGGTAACATCCTAGTAAATCGTCTCTGCACTCTCTCTAATTTATTGATATCTTTCCTATAATTCGGTGACCAGAACTGCACACAATATTCCAAATTTGGCCTTACCAATGCCTTGTACAACTTTAACATTACATCCCAACTTCTGTACTCAATGCTTTGATTTATAAAGGCCAGCATTCCAAAAGCCCTCTTCACCACCCTATCTACATGAGACTCCACTTTCAGGGAACTATGCACAGTTATTCCTAGATCTCTCTGTTCCTCTGCATTCCTCAATGCCCTACCATTTACTCTGTATGTTCTATTTGGATTATTCCTGCCAAAATGTAGAACCTCACACTTCTCAGCATTAAACTCCATCTGCCAACGTTCAGCCCATTCTTCTAACCGGCATAAATCTCCCTGCAAGCTTTGAAAATCCACCTCATTATCCACAACACCTCCTACCTTAGTATCATCGGCAAACTTACTAATCCAATTTACCACCCCATCATCCAGATCATTTATGTATATTACAAACAACATTGGGCCCAAAACAGACCCCTGAGGCACCCCGCTAGTCACCGGCCTCCATCCCGATAAACAATTATCCACCACTACTCTCTGGCATCTCCCATCTAGCCACTGTTGAATCCATTTTATTACTCCAGCATTAATACCTAACGACTGAACCTTCTTAACTAACCTTCCATGTGGAACTTTGTCAAAGGCTTTGCTGAAGTCCATATAGACGACATCCACTGCCTTACCCTCGTCAACATTCCTCGTAACTTCTTCAAAAAATTCAATAAGGTTTGTCAAACATGACCTTCCACGCACAAATCCATGCTGGCTACTTCTAATCAGATCCCGTCTATCCAGATAATTATAAATACTATCTCTAAGAATACTTTCCATTAATTTACCCACCACTGATGTCAAACTGTCAGGTCTATAATTGCTAGGCTTCCTTCTAGAACCCTTTTTAAATAATGGAACCACATGAGCAATACGCCAATCCTCCGGCACAATCCCCGTTTCTAATGACATCTTAAAGATCTCCGTCAGAGCTCCTGCTATTTCTACACAAACTTCCCTCAAGGTCCTGGGGAATATCCTGTCAGGACCCCGAGATTTATCCACTTTTAAATTTCTTAAAAGCGCCAGTACCTCCACCTCTTTAATTGTCATAGGTTCCATAACTTCCTTACTTGTTTCCCACACCTTAGACAATTCAATATCCTTCTCCTTAGTGAATACCGAAGAGAAGAAATCATTCAAAATCTCTCCCATCTCCTTCGGTTCCACACATAGCTGACCACTCTGATTCTCTAAGGGGCCAATTTTATCCCTCACTATCCTCTTGCTTTTAATATAACTGTAGAAACCTTTCGGATTTACTTTCACCTTATTTGCCAAACCAACCTCGTATCTTCTTTTAGCTTTTCTAATCTCTTTCTTAAGATTCCTTTTACATTCTTTATATTCCTCGAGCAATTCCTTTACTCCATGCTGCCTATATCTATTTAGACTTCCCTCTTTTTCTGAACCAAATTTCTAATATCCCTTGAAAACCATGGTGCTCTCAAACCTTTAACCTTTCCTTTCACCCTAACAGGAACATAAAGATTCTGTACCCTCATAATTTCACCCTTAAATGACCTCCATTTCTCTATTACATCCTTCCCATAAAACAACTTGACCCAATCCACTCTCTCTAAATCCCTTCGCATCCCCTCAAAGTTAGCCTTTCTCCAATCAAAAATCTCAACTCTAGGTCTAGTCCTGTCCTTCTCCATAATTATATTGAAGCTAATGCTATTGTGATCACTGGACCCGAAGTGCTCCCCAACACATACATCTGTCAGCTGACCTATCGCATTCCCTAACAGGAGATCCAACACTGCCCCATCTCTAGTCGGTACTTCTATGTATTTTTGAAAAAAACTATCCTGCACACATTTCACAAACTCTAAACCATCCAGCCCTTTTACAGAATGAGCTTCCCAGTCTACGTGTGGAAAATTAAAATCTCCCACAATCACCACCTTGTGTTTACTACAAATATCTGCTATCTCCTTACACATTTGCTCTTCCAACTCACGCGCCCCATTAGGTGGCCTATAATTCACTCCTATCAGTGTTACTGCACCTTTCCCATTCTTCAATTCCACCCAAATGGCCTCCCTAGAGGAGCTCTCTAATCTATCCTTCCAAAGCACCGCCATAAGATTTTCTCAGACCTTAAGTATTAATGAAGACTGGGCCTCCACAGGCAATGAGTTCCACAGATTCGCCATTCGCTGGCCTAAGAAATCCCTCCTCATCTCTGTTCGAAAAGGACGTCCCTCTATTCTGAGGCTGTGTCCTCTGGTCTTTGACTCTCCTATCATAGGAAACATCCATTCTATCAAGACCATTCACCATTTGATAGGTTTCAACGAGGTCACCCCTCATTCTTCTGAATTCTAGTGAGTACAGGCCTGGAGCCATCAAACACTCTTCATATCACAAGCCGTTCAATCCTGGAATCATTTTCGTGAACCTTCTCCAGTGTTAGCACATCCTTTCTAAGATGAGGGGCCAAAAACTGTTCACAGTACTCCAAATGAGGCCTCACCAGGGCTTTATGAAGCCCCAACATCACAAGTTTGTGGCCTAAGGTAGAAGGAGTCAATTTTAGAAAGCCTAGCACATTTATTTTTCAACATAGTCCCCTCCTACATTTCCACACTTAGTCCAGCGGTCGTGTAGCGTACGGATCTTGGACCTCCAGAAAGTGTCCACAGCAGGGGTGACTGATAAGTTTGTGGCCTAGGGTAGAAGGAGATGAGGTATTAACTACAAGCTTTCTGCACAATCACTCAAAGAGTTGACCTGCATGTGCATGTCACGAGAGCTGTATAGCTCATCACCTCCTACCCTAGGCCGCGAACTTGTCAATCACCCCTCGTATATTCTAGTCCTCTTGAAACGAATGCTAACATCACACTTGCTTCCTCACCACAGACTCAACCCGCAAGTTAACCTTCTTAAAGACCTTTTTTCAGTTGCCTTCAGTTGGCTTTTAAAAGCTTCCCAATCCTCTCACTTCCCACTCATCTTTGCTCTGTTATATGCCCTCTCTTTTGACTTCTCTTGGTAGCCAGGGTTGTGTCATCTTTCCTTTAGACCACTTCTTCCTCTTTGGGATGTGTATATCCTGTTTTTACTGAATTGCTCCCAGAAATTCCAGCCATTCCTGCTCTGCCGTCCTCCCTGTTCTTTTCCAATCAATTCTGGCCGACTCCTCTCTCGTGCCTCTGTATGACTCCACTATAATACTGATACATCGAACTTTAAACACAAAGTACACTGCAGACGCCATGGTCAAATCAACGCGTACAAACAAGCCGGAGGAAACGAGCAGTCCACGTTTCCACGGATGCTGCCCGACCTGCTGAGTTCCTCCAGCTGATGCATCAAACTGCAGCTTCTCCTTCTCAAATTTCAGGGTGAACTCGATCATATTATGATCACCCTCCCCTAAGGGTTCCTTTCCCTTAAGCTCCCTAATCAATTCTGGTTCATTGCACAACACGCGACACAGACTAGCTGATCCCCCAGTGGGCTCAACCACGAGCTGCTCTGAAAAGCCATCTCGTTGTCACTCGAGAAACTCCCCCTCCTGGGATCCAGCACCAATCGGATTTCCCCCAACCCACCGGCAGTTTGAAGTCCCCATGACGACTGCAGCATTGCCCTCTGGGTATGAATTTTCTGCCTCTCATTGTAATTTGTGGGCCACATCCTTGCTACTGTTTGGGAGGGGGTTGGCATACAATTCCCAACAGGGCCTTTTTACCCTTAGCTTCCGGGGTGTTCGTTTTCACAAGTCGAGGGATAGAGTTTAAGAGACGCGATGTAATGATGAAGATCTATAAAACTCTGGATAGGCCACACTAGGAGTACTGTGTCCAGTTCTGGTCGCCTCACTGTCGGAAGGATGTGGAAGCATTGGAAAGGGTACAGAGGAGATTTACCAGGATGCTGCCTGGTTTAGAGAGTATGCATTATGATCAGAGATTAAGGGAGCTAAGGCTTTACTCTCTGGAGAGAAGGAGGATGAGAGGAGACATGATAGAGGTGTACAAGATATTATGAGGAATAGATAGTGGACAGCCAGCGCCTCTTCCCCAGGGCACCACTGCTCAGTACAAGAGGACATGGCTTTAAGGTAAGGGGAGGGAAGTTCAAGGGGGATAGTAGAGGAAGGTTTTTCACTCAGAGAGTGGTTGGTGCGTGGAATGCACTGCCTGAGTCAGTGGTGGAGGCAGATACACTCGTGAAGTTTAAGTGACTACTAGACAGGTATATGGAGGAATTTAAGGTGGGGGGTTATATGGGAGGCAGGGTTTGAGGGTCGGCACAACATTGTGGGCCGAAGGGCCTGTAATGTGCTGTACTATTCTATGTTAGCTTTACCCACAATGATTCAACACCTTCCAGCCCTATGTCGACTCTTTCTAACGATTTGATTTCATTTTTTTTACCAACAGAGCAATGGCGCTCCCTCTGCCTTTCGATACAACGTGTACCCTTGGACATTAAGCTGCCCGGGTACAATCTTCCCTCAGCCATGCCTACAACATCATACTTTCCAATCTGCAGGTTCATCGACCTCATTCCGCGCACTCAAATTCCACACCTTCTGTCCTCCATCCACCCTTTCTGGCTTTGCCCGTCTCTGACGGTGTTCCTTGCCGCCTCACAGCGCCAGGGAGCCCCGGTTCGACCCCAGGCTCCGTCGCTCTGCGCGTGCGGGCATGCGTGGTTTCCTCCACGCATCCCGACGGCGTGCGGGGTCGGGGGGCTAGTTGCCCCCAGTCTGTGGGTGGAAGGTGGAATCTGGGGGAGGGGAGGGGAACAACACACACAAAATGCTGGGGGAACGCAGCGTCTATAGGGAGAAGCACTGTCGACGTTTCGGGCCGAGACCCTTCGTCAGGACTCACTGAAAGGAGAGATAGTAAGAGATTTGAAAGTAGGAGGGGGAGGAGGAAATCCAAAATGATAGGAGTAGACCAGAGGGGGTGGGATGAAGCTAAGAGCTGGAAAGGTGATTGGCGAAAGTGATACAGAGCTGGAGAAGGGAAAGGATCCTGGGACGGGAGGCCTAGGGAGAAAGAAAGTGGGGGGGGAGCACCAGAGGGAGATGGAGAACAGGCAGGGAGTGATTGTGAGAGGGGCAGTGAGAGAAAAGCGAGAGAAAAGAAGAAAACGGAAAATAATAAATAGATAGATAGATAGATAGATAAATGGGTAAATAGATAGATAGATAAATAAATCAGGGATGGGGTAAGAAGGGGCAGCCAGGACAATCAAAGACCACACCCACCCTGGACACTCTCTCTCCTCTGCAATACCGCCCCCCCACCATCGGGAAGAAGATACAAAATCTTGAAAGCACGTCCCACCAGACCCAACAGTTCCTGCTATGTCTATGAAATGGACCTTTAGAACAACGAGATGGGCTCGACCTCACAGACCATAAAACAATCAGGTATAGGATCACGATTGGGCCATTCGGTCCATCAATTCTGCCCCGCCATTTCATCATGGTTGATCCATTTCCCCTCTCAGCCGCCCCCCCACCACCAATCTCCTGCCTTCTCTCCCCATATCCCTTCATGCACTCCCCAATCAAGACTCCGCCAACCTCTGCCTTAAGGGGTCGTCCTCCACAGCCGATCCCACCGATTCACCACCCTCCGGCTAAAGAAATTCCTCCTCGTCTCCGCTGTCAAACTCTGCTGCTCTGTTCCGAAACTGCATCCTGCCCCACCCCATCTCCTCGTCCGCTCTGCTGATGGGCAAGAGGGCACCTGCAGACGCTGGAGACCCGGAGCAGCGCACACACGAAACGCTGGAGGGACGCAGCAGGCCAGGCAGCAACCACGGGGGAGAAAAGTCGAGTCAGGCCGAGGCCCTTCCTCGGGGCAGAAGAGGAAGGGGGGCAGCCGCCAGAATGAAAAGGCGGAGGCCAGCTGGGAGGTGGCGGGAGGGGAGGGGCGAGGGCTGGAGAGGAAGGAATCTGACAGGAGAGCGGAGAGAGGGAAGGAAGGGTGGGAGGGAGGAGGGATTTTTTTCCCCTCTACCGGAAGGAGGATTCAACGATCACGCTGCCAGGCTGGACCCTACCCGGACGGAACACACTCCTCCCTGAGTGCGGCCTCACCGTGGCACGACATGGGATCGACAAGTCGGGAGGGGAACGTTCAGACAGGGAAATGCTTGGACAGGGACACGGGTAATAGAAAAATGAGGGAGAGAAGAGTTGGATAGATCTTAGAATAGCCAAAAGGGCCAGCACAATATTGTGGGCCGAAGGGCCTGTACTACACTGTAATTCTGCATTCTAAGTCCCAGCATTGACACATTTGCCATTTGCCACGCTGCACTCGACCCACCATGGGTGCCGCCCCGTAGACTGGGTATTTCCATTCAGTTCTGGCTGATGGAATTTTTTGAGCTGTTGTGGTGGGGGAGGGGCTTGAGGTGTGGGGCTGCGGAGGGTGGAGTGTAGAGGGTCTGGGTGGGGAGGAGAGGGTTGGGTGTGCAGGGAGACTGGGTGGGTGTGTACGGGTGGGGGGGGTTTGGAGAGTCTGCGGGTGGGTAGAGTGGGGGAAAGTAGGTTGTGAGGGAGGGGTGAGGAAAGGACAGACCGGGAGGAGGGTTGGAGGTGAGCGGATGGTGGGGTGGGGGGGGATCGGAAGGAGGGGTGGGGAAGGGACAGATCGGGGGGCGGGAGGGTTGGAGGTGAGCGGATGGAGGGGTGGGGAAGGGACAGATCGGGGGGCGGGAGGGTTGGAGGTGAGCGGATGGAGGGGTGGGGGGGGATCGGAGGGGGGTGGGGAAGGGACAGACCGGGGGGCGGGAGGGTTGGAGGTGAGCGGATGGAGGGGTGGGGGGGATCGGAGGGAGGGGTGGGGAAGGGACAGACCGGGGGGCGGGAGGGTTGGAGGTGAGCGGATGGAGGGGTGGGGAAGGGACAGACCGGGGGCGGGAGGGTTGGAGGTGAGCGGATGGAGGGGTGGTGGGGATCGGAGGGAGGGGTGGGGGGGATCGGAGGGAGGGGTGGGGAAGGAACAGACCGCGGGCGGGAGGGTTGGAGGTGAGCGGATGGAGGGGTGGGGAAGAGACAGACCGGGGGGAAGATCCGCCGATACACAACCCCCGCCGCCAGACAATCAGACAAATGCGAGAGAAGGACTCACTGAGATCGGAGCGACCCCCGGGAGAGGAGCGGGCATCGGGGCCGCCCCGCCCGGAGTCGGCACGGCAGCGGCAGCCGGAGAGGGAGCGGGAGCTTCCGCAGCGCCGGGGGAGGAGGCGGAGATCCAGCTACCTGGGGGAGGGGGTCGGCGGCGCCGCAGTCTGTCTGACCCCGTTTCTACCCCCGCCCCTCTCCCTCCTCCTATCGCCCTCTCCCTCTCTCCCCAGTCCCTTCCTTCGCCATCCTCCCTTTCTATCTGTTTCTCTCTTAAATATGTCCCTCCCCTCTCTCCTCTCTATCACTCCCCACCTCTCTCCCCCTGTCCCCATCCCTCTCCCTCTCCGTGACCCCTTCCTCTCTCTGTCCCCCTCACCCCCCCTTCTCCACCTCCTCTCTGCCCTTCCCTCCAACCCTCCCGCACCTCTTTCCCTCCCTCCACTGTACACCTCCGCCTCCCCTTCATCCTTTCACCGTCTCCCCTCCCCTCTTCCCCTCCCGCTCTCTTTTCCCTCCCCCACTCTCCCTCCTTTTCTCTCTCTCTCTCCTTTACCCTTACCCCTCTTCCCCTCCCCATCCCTCTCCCCTTTACCCTTACCCCTCTCCCCCTCCCCTTCTCATGTTCCCCTCCTGTTCTGTCCTGTCACAGACTTTACCCCCTTTGCCCCTCTCCGCAAGAAAACACGACCCAATCGTCCCTTCTGACGAAGGGTCTTCAAAACCCTGGACTGTGAGCTCGGTCTCTGCCCCCACGGACGCTGCTGGGGGTTGGGGGTTACGTTGCAGATGACCACATCAGATTAACAGGGGCTGGGGGGGAGGGGAATGGGGGCAGCAGTGGGGTGGGAGAGGAGGGGAGAAAAGGGGGTTCCGAGTGAGAAGGATGGAGAGAGGATGGGAAGGAGGAAGGAGGGGAGGAGAGGAGAGTGAGGAGTTGGGAAGAAGAGGAGGGGGAGATGGGGAGGGCAGGAAACGGAAGGAGAAAGAAGAGGGGGGAGATGAGGAGAGAGAAAGACGGGGGGAGGGAGGAAACTGGAAGGAGAAAGGGGTGGGAAGAAGAAGGGGGAAGGAGAAAGAAGAGGAGGAGATAGGGAGGGATTGCAAAGGAGAGGAGGGGAGGAAACGGGAAGGAGAAAGGAGGGGAGGAGAGGGAGGAAACAAGAGCGAGAAAGGAGAGGGGAAGGGGAGGGAGAGCGAGGGGAGGATGAGGTGGGGAGAGAGTAGGTGGGAGCAAGGGTAGAGAGAGGGAACGGGACAGAGGGGATAGGAAGGAGGTGATGGGAAGGGGAGGGGGAGAGGTTGCCTTGAGCAGTATTGGTTGAAGCCACACTGCCATTACTGCTTTCGGTTCTGGTCGCACACCATGGGAAGGGTGCTTTGGAGGGGGGTGAAGTGTGGGTTGACCAAGGTGCTGCCCGGATTAGAGAGGATCAGATTAAACACTCTATCACCGCTGATGACGGGGCATCTCGGTGGTGTAGCGGTTAGCACGACGGTTCACAGTACTGGCGACCGGGGTTCAGATCCCGTCCCTGCAGTGAGGAGTCCGCACGTTCTCTCCCCTGTGGGTTTCCAAAGATCCAGGCCCGAACACGCGACAGTCCATGGGAGAGGGTCTTCCGAGTTTTCGGGGCTAGAAGGATTTGGGACGGTGCGTGACTGGGAGGGGAGCCCGGGGTGAGCAACTGTGGCCAGAGGTGGAGGGAAGAGCTGTTTAGGAGAGTGGACGCTGGCGGGGTGGGTGTGTCCCGAAACAATCCTCGTAAACTGGGGAATGGTCTTGGGGTGTCAGGGAAGTCACGAAGGGGAGGGAGACTCATCGGCGATTAGCCGAGACGCAGAGTCTGGTGACCCAACAGTCCTCCATTGGGTCCTCAGGAGGCCGGTATCCACCACTTCTCTCCGAGGGTCGTCACCTCGTCGTGGTGGAGAGGCTTGGTGAGTCCCGGAGGTCCCGAGGGTGACTCCGCCCGGAGTTTAGCTCCTGGTGGGATCACGCGGGGCGGTAAGGTCGAGGGGAGGCTTCCGGTCAGAGAGCGATGGCAGATGGTGACCCATCACAACGGGAGCGAAGACCTTTGTGTCTTTGCAGCAGGACCGCAGCAGATCGAGAGCATCCTGAGCAGCTGCATCACTGCCCGGTTCGGGAATTGCACCGTCTCGGATCGCAAGACCCTGCAGCGGATAGTGAGGTCAGCTGAGAAGATCATCGGGGTCTCTCTTCCCGCCATCACGGATATTTACACCACACGTTGCATCCGCAAAGCAAACAGCATTATGAAGGACCCCACGCACCCCTCATACAAACTCTTCTCCCTCCTGCCATCTGGGAAAAGGCTCTGAAGCATTTGGGGTCTCACAACCAGACTATGTAACAGTTTCTTCCCCCAAGCTATCAGACTCCTCCATACCCAGAGTCTATACTGACATCTACGTCATTTATTATTATATTAAAATTTGTCCTCCACTGTGCCTATTGTCTTGTTTATTAATTATTGTACTGTCCTGCACTGTTTAGTGCACTTTACGAAGGGTCTCGGCCCGAAACGTCGACAGCGCTTCTCCCTATAGATGCTGCCTGGCCTGCTGCGTCCCACTAGCATTTTGAGTGTGTGGTCTGTAGTTTCGTGCAGTTTTTATGTTGTTTTACATAGTCTAGTGTAGCCTTGTGCTGTCTCACATAGTCTGGTGTAGTTTTGTGTTGTTTCATGTAGCACCAGGGTCCTGGAGGAACGTTGTCTCATTTTTACTGTGTACTGTACCAGCAGTTTACGGTCGAAATGACAATAAAAGAGTTAGATCGAGCTCTTAGCGGAGTCAAGGGATATGGGGTGAAGGCAGGAACGGGGTCCTGATTGTGGATGATCACAGTGAATGGCGGTGCTGGCTCGAAGGGCCGAATGGCCTACTCCTGCACCGATTGTCTTGACTTGATCTCCCCGCGTTCTCCATTAAGGATATCTACCGGTACGTCGTTCTCGCCTCGAGTGGCCACCGCTACCCTCACTGAGGAGAGGAGGTGAAGCTTCTCCTCCCTCCGCCAACAGATTTCTGAACGGACCATGAACCCGCGAACCCTACCTCGCTATTCCTCTTCGGACTGATTTAAAGACCTTTGGGCCTCAGCGTGGTACCGCGCAGAGGGACGTCCCCTACCAGAGGAGGCGTGAGGCGCTCCTTCCCTCCGCTGGCCTGAGGTCACCCTCGGGCATGCTTAGCCCCCCGATCGGGGTCCCGTGAGGCAGGCGGCAGACGGTCGAACGAGCAGCTGGTGCAGGTGACAAGTCCTGGTTACGTGACCACGGACCCAAGGCGGACAATCTCCGAAGAGTATTGGGAATGGCTGGGTGGGGGGAAATCACCCATCTTGTGAATAAAGTCACTGCCCAGAAGGACAGAATGGCAAAGCAGAGTCCTGTGGAAATATCTGCAGGACCCACCATGGGAAGATCGTGACTGCGCACAGTCAGTGATAATGGACGAGATTCTCCGTTCTCTCGGGGTATGAAACATTTCTAAACTATTCCACTGAGGGTGTTATTGAGTGAGTGGCGGCTGACGCCGTGGTGTATTAATCAATAACTTTGCCATTTAATACCCAATCTCAGTTACGCTGTGGGAACGGGCTTGGTCCAGGATCGATGGTTCCCCACCCCCACCCCCCGGACCGCCGGTGATACAGAGTGCTCTCCCCTCACTGCGACCCCCTCCCCTCCCAAACCCCACCACAGCACTGACACACTCACCCCGAGAGGGTCGGGAGGGGCTGGGACCCGGTGTGAGTTTCACACCGACTCCGGCACAGAAACTCCTAGGCACAGGCACACCGAGAGAGAGAGAGAGAGAGGGAGAGACAGAGAGAGAGAGAGAGAGAGAGAGAGAGAGAGAGTCATTGAGACACGAGGGTGAGGTGGGGGTATGGAAGAGACAGACAGACACACACACGAACATAGACATGTCAATAGACATCCAGACACATATAGACACCCCCACATACAGAATCAGACATAACCCAGGCACACGCCAGGGTTAACACACAGACGTGTAAACATGAATACACTAATACACACGTGGTGCATGCTCTCTCTCTCTCTCTCTCTCTCTCTCTCTCACACACACACACACACACTCTCACACACACACTCACTCACACGCGCACACACACACACACACACACACACACACTCTCATGAACACACACTCATGCACGCACACACACACACACATGGTCTGTTGACAGTGGTAAGAGGTTTCCACCGATTCCGGTGGTCTCACCAGGACCCTGGACCCCAGGCAAACTCCACTCCCCACCCCCACCCAGGGATCGGCCTGCCCTCGGCACACCGACGCTCCCCGTTCCGGCCGGGAGATGGCCCCCCTGAAACTTCTCTGTCTGTCCAATTACTTTTTAGATGTTGTTAAGACTCTTCCTCTGGGTGAAAAAGTTACCCCTCAGCTTTGGGGTTCTGCCATTCATTCTTTGGGGTACTCTGTTCTCATAGATGTTTGCGAAGAAAAAGAATTTCAGCATTTACAGATTTCTCGGACATTAAATGCACCTGTTGAAACCTGTGCCCTCTGGTTCCAGATTCCCCCCTCCTGGGAAACCCTCCCTGCGACACACATGATTTTATACACCCCTGTGAAATCGCCCCTCCTTCTCCAGATCTCCAAGGAAAGGAGGCTGATCTCTCCCGATCAGTTTCCCCTTCACTCCTCCGCATCTCAAGGAATAAAGAACTGATTGGGTCCCATTGGAATGGGCTCCAGAACCCGAGGATCTTTCCCATGAGGCATAGGCGCACAATTAGACCATTCAGCCATGGCTAATTCATTATCCCGCTCCACCCCATTCTCCTGCCTTCCCCCCACGACCTTTGATGACGCTACTAATTAAGAATCTGTTGATCTTTGCTTTAAGTACACTTACCGACGGCTATGGAGGCCGCCAATGGCAAAGAATTCCACCCTCTGGCTAAAAGAAATTCCTCCCCATCTCTACGTGCTAAAAGGACGCCCCTCTATCCTGGGGATATGCCCTCTGGTCCTGGAATCCCCGTCTGTGGTCAACGTCCTCTCCACATCCGCTCTATCTTTCCAAATTTGGTACGTTTTAATGAGAACCATGGGGTGCACGGGAGGGGTAGATGGGGGGGGGGGGGGGCTTGTCGCACTCCTTGGAGTGGCTCGTCATCTACTGGTCCCCACCTACGCCCAGGTCTCACCCGCGGCTCCTCGTAGCTGTTTACAGCGGGCACACCCCGGGCCACGGCCTTGACAGGCCGGCTAAACCAGGCGAGGGTGGCCAACGGGTCTGAAACCCTCGGTGAGATAGGAATTGGCTCATCCCGGCGTCGGTGATCAGTGGATCAGGCGGAGGAAACCCCGGGGGTTCGACGGCTGAGAGGGCATTGCAGCAGCGCATCGCGGAGCGCGTAGGGCGCGGCCACCCAACGCAGCCGAGGAAGTTGCCAGACGTAACGGATCTCCGCGCCACTGGATCCAGACTTCTGAGGCCGAGAGAGCGGGATCGCCTCTGTACAAGGCCTTTCCACTTTAATCTCTTTCACGCACTGGGTACACTGTGCGACGAGGTCAGAGCCGCGCTCGAGAACGGAGGTCCCCCACTTCGGTCCAGAGACAGGCCGCCCCCGAGTGCGCTCTCCATCCGTGCCGGGTTGAAGCCGAGCTCGCAACTCGGCCTGCGCAATGCAGCCTTCCTCGGACCCCGAGAGAACCCCCACCCCCACCATTTCTGTAGCTGGAGAATGTTACCCAGGGTTTCTGCATTCCGGATGTGGACGTGGACTATAGACTATTTTATATTCTGTGCTTTTCACCTGATCTTTCCCCGGGGAGGGGAATTTGGGGGGGTGCGGGGGCACGATGTAGCTGTTCCGGTGTTGTCCGTTTCTTTTGTGAGGGGAGGGGGGGATTTGGGGGTTGATAATCGTTCTTTTCTTTCTTGGTTTCCTGGCAATCTGGAGAAGGATCATTTCAGAGTTGTGCGTGCTTTTCTCACAAACAAACCTCTGATCTTTTAGCTCCGGCGAGTACAGACCCGGAACGCCTCAGACGTTAACCTTTCCGTCCCCGGGACACACGGAAACTCAGCAAGCCGGGCAGCAGCTACGGAGAAGACCCTCGGCAAGGAATTCTTCTGAAACTTCTCCGAACCCTCTCCAACGCCAGCACAAAATAAATATAAATATAAAAGATAAGGGGTCCAAGTGCGGCCTCACCAGTCCCTTATAAATCCTCAGTATCACATCCTTGTTATTATATTCTTGTCCTCTCGAAATGAAAGCTAACGTCACACTCGCCTTCCTCACCACCGACTCTGCCGGCAAGTTTGGCCGAACTTCACTAGCACAGCCGGGACTGAGAGTACAGTCCTTCATCATAGATTAAGCCATCGTCCCCGGGAGAGGAGATGGCAGGAAGCCCACGTTAACCTCAGCAGTCTCACTCGGAGTGTAGGCAAGACAGGGCTGAATCAGGAGTGACGGGGGGGGGGGGGGGGGGGAGGGAGAGTGATTTTGGAGGAGGAACGGAGCAGAGGCGGGGACAGAAGGGCGAGGGGTGATGGGAGACAGGCTCCCAGCTATTCCAGATCCTGCGAACCGAACTCGGCATCGGATCGATGTGCGGATGGATAGGCCAGTATATTGGAAACCGGTGCCCTTGAAGGGGCTGGAATGGCGCACGGGGTCCAGGGTCCAAGTGCGGGAGACTGAGACCCTGAACTTCCCAATCCCACCCCGGCCTATGTCAGTTAGAAGGGTCTCCAAGCCCGATGGTTCCAGAAGTGTCAGTGAGGGCAGGTGAGAGAAGACAGAGAGAGAGTAATAGTCCCGAGGCAGACACCCTCCACACCGTCCCATCACACACTCCCAGGGTCAGACACCCTCCACACCGTCCCATCACACACTCCCGGGGTCAGACACAGAGTGAATCTCCCTCCACACCGTCCCATCACACACTCCCGGGGTCAGACACAGAGTGAATCTCCCTCCACACCGTCCCATCACACACTCCCAGGGTCAGACACCCTCCACACCGTCCCATCACACACTCCCAGGGTCAGACACCCTCCACACCGTCCCATCACACACTCCCAGGGTCAGACACCCTCCAGACCGTCCCATCACACACTCCCAGGGTCAGACACCCTCCACACCGTCCCATCACACACTCCCAGGGTCAGACACAGAGTGAATCTCCCTCCACACCGTCCCATCACACACTCCCGGGGTCAGACACCCTCCACACCGTCCCATCACACACTCCCAGGGTCAGACACCCTCCACACCGTCCCATCACACACTCCCAGGGTCAGACACCCTCCACGCCGTCCCATCACACACTCCCCGGGGTCAGACACAGAGTGAATCTCCCTCCACACCGTCCCATCACACACTCCCGGGGTCAGACACAGAGTGAATCTCCCTCCACACCGTCCCATCACACACTCCCGGGGTCAGACACAGAGTGAATCTCCCTCCACACCGTCCCATCACACACTCCCGGGGTCAGACACAGAGTGAATCTCCCTCCACACCGTCCCATCACACACTCCCGGGGTCAGACACAGAGTGAATCTCCCTCCACACCGTCCCATCACACACTCCCGGGGTCAGACACAGAGTGAATCTCCCTCCACACCGTCCCATCACACACTCCCGGGGTCAGACACAGAGTGAATCTCCCTCCACACCGTCCCATCACACACTCCCGGGGTCAGACACAGAGTGAATCTCCCTCCACACCGTCCCATCACACACTCCCGGGGTCAGACACAGAGTGAAGCTCCCTCCACACCGTCCCATCACACACTCCCAGGGTCAGACACCCTCCACACCGTCCCATCACACACTCCCCGGGGTCAGACACAGAGTGAAGCTCCCTCCACACCGTCCCATCACACACTCCCGGGGTCAGACACAGAGTGAAGCTCCCTCCACACCGTCCCATCACACACTCCCGGGGTCAGACACAGAGTGAATCTCCCTCCACACCGTCCCATCACACACTCCCGGGGTCAGACACAGAGTGAATCTCCTCCACACCGTCCCATCACACACTCCCGGGGTCAGACACAGAGTGAATCTCCCTCCACACCGTCCCATCACACACTCCCGGGGTCAGACACAGAGTGAAGCTCCCTCCACATCGTCCCATCACACACTCCCGGGGTCAGACACAGAGTGAATCTCCCTCCACACCGTCCCATCACACACTCCCGGGGTCAGACTCTCTCTCCAGGTCAATGGCATGTCTCCTACTGCAGGCTGACCAAAACTGAAGACAGTATTCCAGATGTGGTCTCAACAATGTCTCATACAACTGGAACAAACCCTCCTAAGGTCTACCGTCTGTGGCTGACTGATGAACCCAGTCTACCTGCAATGCCCACAGGCCCTCAGATCTCCTGGGTGTCAGCATCTCTCAGGATCTCTCCTGGGCTGATGTAATTTGGAAGAAGGCTGTATTTCATTCGGAGTTTGATGGGATTTGGTACGTTTCCAAAGATTCCAGTAAATTTCTGCAGCTGACCGTGCAGAGTGCATCTGACTGGTTGCGTCACCAGCTGGTATGGAGGGGCCGGCGTACTGGAAAAAAGCTGCAGAGGGTTACATCCCCACCAGCAAGGTCATCTTCAGGGAGCGGTGCCTCAGAAAGGCAGCGTCCATCAGTAAGGACCCCCCGTCACCCAGGACGTGCCCTCTTCTCATTGTTACTGTCAGGGAGGAGGTACAGGAGCCTGAAGACACACACTCAACGATTCAGGAACAGCTTCTTCCCCTCCGCCATCAGGGAGGAGGTACAGGAGCCTGAAGACACAAACTCAGCGATTCAGGAACAGCTTCTTCCCCTCTGCCATCAGGGAGGAGGTACAGGAGCCTGAAGACACACACTCAGTGATTCAGGAACAGCTTCTTCCCCTCTGCCGTCAGGGAGGATGTACAGGAGCCTGAAGACACACACTCAACGATTCAGGAACAGCTTCTTCCCCTCTGCCATCAGGGAGGAGGTACAGGAGCCTGAAGACACACACTCAACGATTCAGGAACAGCTTCTTCCCCTCTGCCATCAGGGAGGAGGTACAGGAGCCTGAAGACACACACTCAGTGATTCAGGAACAGCTTCTTCCCCTCTGCCATCAGGGAGGAGGTACAGGAACCTGAAGGCACACACTCAACGATTCAGGAACAGCTTCTTCCCCTCTGCCATCAGGGAGGAGGTACAGGAGCCTGAAGGCACACACTCAACGATTCAGGAACAGCTTCTTCCCCTCTGCCATCAGGGAGGAGGTACAGGAGCCTGAAGGCACACACTCAACGTTCCAGGAACAGCTTCTTCCCCTCTGCCATCAGGGAGGAGGTACAGGAGGCTGAGGACACACACTCAACGATTCAGGAACAGTTTCTTCCCCTCTGCCATCTGATTCCTGAACAGACATTGAACCCGTGATGCTTTACATATACTCATTACTTTACATAAATACTGTACATACCAGAGACGTACAGGGTGCCCATTCTGGGCAGTTTGCTCACCTTTGGCCCCCGCCGGACACTCAGCCCTCATTACCACCAGTAATTAAAACATGATATAAATTACAATTTATCTTTCTTCATACCAGCATTCTAACAAGAAGTAAGGTCAAATAATGTATAGAATATCTTACGTATTGCACTGTCCTGCCGCCTAAACAACAAATTTCATGACAGTGTATCGTTTTCTAGAACTTACGTTAATTGCCCCCCACCACATTGCCCCCATTCCCAGTTCCCTCTCTCACCTTATCTGCTTCCCTCCCCCTTCCCTCTCCTCCCCCTTCCCTCTCCTCCATGGTCTTCTGTCCTCTCCTATCAGACTCCCCCCAGCCCGTCTCCAGCCCTTTATCCCTTTCACTTCCCACCCCCTCGCCCCCTCCCTCCCGGTCTCACCCATCACCTGCCGCCTTGCACTTCTTCCTCCCCTCACCCCCCTCCGCCTTCCTACTCCGACTCCTCCCCTCCCTTCCCGGTCCTGTCGAAGGGTCTCGGCCCGGAACGCCAACTCTTTTCCACAGACGCTGCCTGGCCTGCTGAGCCCCTCCAGCGTTTTGGGTTTGGCCTGGATTTCCCGCATCTGCAGATTCTCTCTCGGTCGAAATTTTATGACGTGTGTCGGTGATAATAGACCTGACTTCTGATTCCGATCCAACGCTTTGTTCTGCCCTGTCCTATCTCGATCTGCTGGTTCGATGAAAACAATAGCACACCAGACAAGGCTTTACACTGAACCTCGGTCACAAGCCAACAAGCTGTAATCACGAAGGCCTACATCACTTAGCAAAGCCCTACTCCTCCCGGTGAACGTCCTGTCCTGATTTGTCTTCCTGAAATCCAACACCTCGCACCCGGATTAAACTGCGTTTGCCTTTCCTTGGCCCCCTTACCCAGCTGACCAAAGTTCAAGGCAAATCCATCAACAAAGTGTGTACACCGGGAAATTTACTTTCT
The DNA here is from genome assembly GCF_030144855.1 of Hypanus sabinus. Taxonomy (NCBI): domain Eukaryota; kingdom Metazoa; phylum Chordata; class Chondrichthyes; order Myliobatiformes; family Dasyatidae; genus Hypanus; species Hypanus sabinus. The sequence continues at coordinate 166,489 of NW_026781826.1, forward strand.
TGCGGGCATCCACAGGAAGTTAAGGGCCCTCGATAAGAGTCCATGAGGGTGAGGCCTCCGTCGGTCAGGGTCGATCGCGGATGTTGCGTCCTAGACATGCGAGCCTGGGCAGTACGATATGGAGAGCGAGCTGTTACCCGTGTAGCGAGTTCCCCCACTCCACACATCTGACAAACCCAAAGGAACGGCAGAGACGGACACAGTTTGGGCACCGGGAGTTGCCGGTCAGCGTTGAACTCAGCGTAGGACTGCCTCAGGGGCTCCAGCTCCAAATTTTACCCTCGGGGTTCACTCCCAAAGCCTCCCCCGAGAGCGGGTACAGCCGCAAGGCAGCGGTGGTTTGAGATCAGAGTTCTCCTTCTCCTAGACGAGCTGCCAACAGCAGCTGATGAACCCCGTCTGCCCGAAGCGACTGGTTTTCAGGGGCCAGTAACCCACCTTTGCCCCTTCTGGTTCCACCTGGGCTTAGTAGCTAAACCACAGGTGAAGGCCAGGAGCTGGACTGGGTTGTCAGAGGCTGGTTGAGGTGCCCACCATTGGGAGCGTTTAATAGGCAGTGGGAGTTTGTCCCCATTACCACCCCCGGCTATAACAACCTGAAGGAACCAAAATCCATGAAAAAAAACCGCGCACTACCAAGGCCGAAAGAAGATCAGAATCTTCTGATTCTGACCGACAGACATCCAGCGGGCAAAGCGTGAAATTGATAATACGCACACCACGAGCCGCAGATCCCCCCGGGAAAGCGAGACCTCTCCGACGATCACCTCCACGATCAGGAGTGTAAACACTTTACGTGTGTCGAGTGAACGGTCTGTGCCTGTGAATCTGATGTGAGGAATTTTCTCATTCACCGCCCCCCCCCCCACCAGCCCCACCAGCCCCCACCCGCGTGCAGACATGGACTCGTGCAGATGACGATAAACCCGACTTTGATCCTCACACAGTACAGGACATGAAAATCAGCTCCTTGCACCAGCCACTCTGTGTGTTGCAAACTCGACGCATACAAACATTAACACGTACTTTAGGTACCTCCTATACCTAGTAAAGTGGCCACTGAGCATGCGTTCCTGGTCGTCAGCTGCTGTAGCCCGTCCGCTTCAAGGTTCAACGCGTTGTGCGTTCAGAGATGCTTTTCTGTACAAGACTATTCAATGCACGCTCATCAGGGACCCCCACCGCCCAGGCCGTGCTCTCTTCTCGCTGCTGCCATCAGGTAGAAGGTACAGGAGCCTCAGGACTCACACCACCAGGTTCAGGAACAGTTACCACCCCTCAACCATCAGGAAGGAGGTACAGGAGCCTCAGGACTCACACCACCAGGTTCAGGAACAGTTACCACCCCTCAACCATCAGGAAGGAGGTACAGGAGCCTCAGGACTCGCACCACCAGGTTCAGGAACAGTTACTACCCCTCAACCATCAGGTGGAAGGTACAGGAGCCTCAGGACTCACAACACCAGGTTCAGGAACAGTTACTACCCCTCAACCATCAGGTGGAAGGTACAGGAGCCTCAGGACTCACAACACCAGGTTCAGGAACAGTTACTACCCCTCAACCATCAGGTAGAAGGTACAGGAGCCTCAGGACTCGCACCACCAGGTTCAGGAACAGTTACCACCCCTCAACCATCAGGTAGAAGGTACAGGAGCCTCAGGACTCGCACCACCAGGTTCAGGAACAGTTACCACCCCTCAACCATCAGGAAGGAGGCACAGGAGCCTCAGGACTCACACCACCAGGTTCAGGAACAGTTACCACCCCTCAACCATCAGGAAGGAGGCACAGGAGCCTCAGGACTCACACCACCAGGTTCAGGAACAGTTACCACCCCTCAACCATCAGGAAGGAGGCACAGGAGCCTCAGGACTCACACCACCAGGTTCAGGAACAGTTACCACCCCTCAACCATCAGGAAGGAGGCACAGGAGCCTCAGGACTCGCACCACCAGGTTCAGGAACAGTTATCACCCCCCAACCATCAGGCTCTTGAACAGAAGGGGATAACTACACTCACTTGTCCATCCATTGAGATGTTCCCACAACCAATGACCTCACTTTATGGACTCTTTATCTCATGTTCTCGTTATTTATCGCTATTTATTTATGTTTGCAATTGCACAGTTTGTTGTCTTCTGCACCCTGGTTGATCTTTCACCGATCCTGTTTACAGTTACTATTCTATAGATTTGCCAAGGATGCCCGCGGGGAAATGAATCTCGGACTGTATGTGGAGACGTGTATGTGATCTGATAATAAAATTTACTTTGAACTTTGCTGTAACTTTGAGGTTATTTGAGTTACTGTCGCCTTCCTGTCAGCTTGAACCAGTCCGGCCGTTCTCCTCTGACCTCTCTCGTTAACGAGGCGTCTTCACTCACAGAACTGCCACTCTCTGGATGCTTTTTTATTATCCACACCTTTCTCTGTAAACTCCAGAGACAGTTGTGCGTGAAAAATCCCTGGAGATGAGCAGTTACTCGAACCACCCCATCTGGCACCAACAATCAATCCACGGTCAAAGTCTCTTAGATCACATTTCTTCCCCCCCCCCCATTCTGACGTCTGGCCTGAGCAACAACTGAACCTCTAGACCGTGTCGGCATGCTTTTACACACTGAGTTGCTGCCACGTGATTGGCCGACTAGATATTTGCATTAACGAGGAGCTGTACAGTTGTGTGCGTGTTGGCGCGTGGCCTAGTGGATAAGGCATCGGTCTGTTGATCTGAAGGTCACTGGTTCGAGCCTCAGCTGAGGCAGCGTGTTGTGTCCTTGAGCAAGGCACTTAACCACACATTGCTCTGTGACGTCACCGGTGTCAAACTGTATGGGTCCTAATGCCCTTCCCTTGGACAACATCGGTGATGTGGAGTGGGGAGACTTGCAGCACGGGCAACTGCCAGTCTCCCATACAACCCTGGCCAGGCTTGCGCCCTGGAAACTTTCCAAGGTGCAAATCCATGGCCTATCGAGACTAACTGAGGCCTACACACTACACAGGTTTACCTAATAACGCGGCCACTGAAATTAACATACAGTGTCTTGGAAAAAAAGTGTGCGTCCCCACAACTATCCTCACATCTTACTGTCTCATTTTCTAAAATTAAACTATATTGAAGTCAGATTTTTTGAGCTAATCTACAAAACTGTGCATTGTGTCAAATCAATATCAAGGTCCTAAAGCCTGCCAACTAATTATGAAAAATTAAAAGCCAAAATCGCGAGGCTGAAAAAATACCCATCCCTTTTGTAATTATTACGCTAACTTTCCTTGGGTGCAAAGGCCTTACACTCTAAGGCCTTGCACAAAAAGGGTTTTTATGGTAGGCCTAGTCTTAGTAAAGACTTTGCAAAGCGTCACCTAGGAGACACCGTAAAGGTTTGCGAGATGGTCTTGCGGTCGGATGAGACTCAAGTGGAACATTTTGGCCTCAGCACTAAGTGGTACGTGTAGTGTGAATTTAATACTGCACGTCAGCCAGGTAACACCATCCCTACTGTAAAGAACGGTGATAGCATCGTGTTCTGGGGATGCTCTTCCACAGCAGGGACTGGATATCGGGTCAGGATTGACGGGAAGATGACCCTGGATTGAAAGCCTCTGTCAGAAAGCTTAAACAGGGGGAGAAAGTTGGTCTTTCAGCGGGCTCACTGTCAGAGTGATTTCAAATGAGGAAAAGTGATGTCCTCGAGCGGGCCCAGTCAGAGGCTTGACCTTAGCCCGATCGAACATCTCTGGCGAGGCCTCAAGGTTGCTGTCTACTGCCCTTCCCCAACAAGCCTGGCACAGCCTGAGCAATTTTGCAAGGACTAAAGGGCAGATCTTGCTCCATCACGTTGTGCAAAGCTCATTGAGTCTTATCGACAAAGACTACTGGGTGTAATCACTGCAAGAGGTGATTCAGCTAAGTACTGAGGAAAGGGAGATGAATACTTTTGAACTGCTGACATTCCAGTTTTCGAATTTTTAAGCTTTATACTTTACAACTTCCCCTGGTTTTTTTTGGGAAAAAGAGCAAGAAATTTAATCTCTGGGCAGGTTATGGTAACAGATGTATGCCTTGAACTTTGAACTCCCTCAAGATCACACTCCTCAGCCAAACGGTAAAGAGGCGATTAAACTACCAACGCTGCATATCGTCCGGACGGGGGAGGGAACCTGGGAATCCGGAGGTGGGGGGGGGGGGAGACAACATGCGAACAGCGCCGGAGAACGGGATCAAACCTCCAACCGGGATCGAAAAGGCTCCACCCACCGGCGCCACTCCGCCGTTGAAAGCCAAGTGAAAAGCCGCTGGTGTGGAAAATGTTCAGCAAAATAAAACCGGAAACCGTCAGAGGCAGCCGGCCGGCGGCTGTGGAGAGAAGAGTTGGCGTTTCGTCAGGGGGACGGGGGCGGAGAGCGGAGAGTGGCAGGAGCCAGCAGCTGCTGAAGGCCATCAGCGAGCACACTCAGTCCTCCAGCAATCCGCTGCCTCACGGTCACCATTACTAAATGTGCTTTTTAATCCTTATTTCTTTAATTACTTGGCAATAAATCCCCCAGTTGCAAATTGGGACTTGACCATATCTCTGGATCAATACTTCAAGAGATTCAATCAAAGTCGTTAACTGTTGAGCTACCATATCCCATTTCACCTCGAGAAGAAGGAACTTGGTTAACCCCCCCCCCCCCCCCCAGGCTCCACCCTTCTTCTGCCCCCTCTCTCCAGAGTGCTGACAGGACAGGAGGTTTACAGGGACGCTGCCTGGATTAAAGACCATGTCCCGTAAGGATGAGCAGGCAGGGCTTCTCGCTTTAGAGCGAAGGAGGATGAGAGGTGTCCGTAAGCATCACCGCGGAGAACCCCCGGCATCGCCTCTACTTCCTCAGGAGTCTGCAGAGATTTAGCATGGTGTCTAAAACTTTGACGAAGTTCTACAGATGTGTAGCGGAGAGTGTATTGACCCGACCGGCCTTGAATGGAAAATTCTACAAAAAGTAGTGGATTTGGCCCAGTCCATCACGGGCTGAGTCCTCCCAACCATTGAGCATGTCGACATGAAACTCTGTCGCAGGAAAGCAGCGTCCATCATCAGAGACCCCCACCACCCCGGCCGTGCTCTCTTCTCACTGCTGTCATCAGGTAGAAGGTACAGGAGCCTCAGGGTCCACACCACCAGGTTCAGGGACAGTTACCACCCCTCAACCATCAGGTAGAAGGTACAGGAGCCTCAGGACTCGCACCACCAGGTTCAGGAACAGTTACCACCCCTCAACCATCAGGAAGGAGGTACAGGAGCCTCAGGACTCGCACCACCAGGTTCAGGGACAGTTACCACCCCTCAACCATCAGGAAGGAGGTACAGGAGCCTCAGGACTCACACCACCAGATTCAGGAACAGTTACTACCCCTCAACCATCAGGTAGAAGGTACAGGAGCCTCAGGACCCACACCACCAGGTTCAGGAACAGTTACCATCCCTCAACCATCAGGTAGAAGGTACAGGAGCCTCAGGACTCGCACCACCAGGTTCAGGAACAGTTACCACCCCTCAACCATCAGGTCCCACACCACCAGGTTCAGGAACAGTTACCACCCCCTCAACCATCAGGAAGGAGGTACAGGAGCCTCAGGACTCGCACCACCAGGTTCAGGAACAGTTACTACCCCTCAACCATCAGGAAGGAGGTACAGGAGCCTCAGGACTCACACCACCAGATTCAGGAACAGTTACTACCCCTCAACCATCAGGTCCCACACCACCAGGTTCAGGAACAGTTACCACCCCTCAACCATCAGGAAGGAGGTACAGGAGCCTCAGGACTCACACCACCAGGTTCAGGAACAGTTACCACCCCTCAACCATCAGGTCCCACACCACCAGGTTCAGGGACAGTTATCACCCCTCAACCATCAGGAAGGAGGTACAGGAGCCTCAGGACTCGCACCACCAGGTTCAGGGACAGTTATCACCCCTCAACCATCAGGTAGAAGTTACAGGAGCCTCAGGACTCGCACCACCAGGTTCAGGAACAGTTACCACCCCTCAACCATCGGGAAGGAGGTACAGGAGCCTCAGGACTCGCACCACCAGGTTCAGGGAGAGTTATCACCCCTCAACCATCAGGTCCCACACCACCAGGTTCAGGAACAGTTA
>NW_026781827.1:0-172416 GCF_030144855.1 Hypanus sabinus
CACAGAGTGATTATTCCACTACAAGGTCCCATCAAACAGTCCCGGGGTCAGACACAGAGTGATTCTCAATCCACACCGTCCCAATACACACTCCCGGGGTCAGACGCAGTGAGATTATTCCTCTAATCGATACCATCAAACACTCCCGGGGTCAGACACAGAGAGATTATTCCTCTACACGATACCATCAAACACTCCCGGGGGTCAGACACAGAGCGATTATTCCTCTACACTGTACAATCAAACACTCCGTGGGTCAGACACACAGTGATTATTCCTCTACACGGTTCCAGCAAACACTCCCGGTGTCAGACACAGAGTGAATCTCCCTCCACACCGTCCCGTCACAAACTCCCGGGGTCAGACACAGAGTGATTATCCTCTACACCGCCCATCACGCTCTCCCTGGGTCAGACACTGAGTGAATCTCCCTCCACACGGTCACATCACACACTCCCTGGGTCATACACAGAGGGATTATTCCTCAACACGGTCCCATCAAACACTGCCGGGGTCAGACACAGAGTGAATCTCCCTCCACACCGTCCCATCACACACTCCGGTGGTCAGACTCAGAGTGATTAATCCTCTAAACCGACGCATCACACACTCCCGTGGTCAAACACAGAGTGATTATTCCTCTAGACGGTCCCATGAAACACTCCCTGGTTAAGACACAGAGTGAATCTCCCTCCACACCTTCCCGTCACAAACTCCCGGGGTCAGACACAGAGTAATTATTCCTCTACACCGCCCATCACAAACTCCCGGGGTCAGACACAGAGTAATTATTCCTCTACACCGCACATCACACACTCCCTGGGTCAGACACAGAGTGAATCTCCCTCCACACCTTCCCGTCACAAACTCCCGGGGTCAGGCACAGAGTGATTATTACTCTAAACGTTCCAATCAAACACTCCCGGGGTCAGCCACAGAGTGATTATTCCTCTACACCGCCCATCACACTCTCCAGGGGTCAGACACAGAGTGACTCTCCCTACACACCGTCCCATCACACACACCCGGGGTCAGACACAGGGTGATTATTCCTCTACACGGTCACATCAAACACTCCTGGGGTCAGGCACAGAGTGATTATTCCTCTACACGGTCCAATCAAACACTCCTGGGGTCAGCCACAGAGTGATTATTCCTCTACACCGCCCATCACACTCTCCAGGGGTCAGACACAGAGTGAATCTCCCTACACACCGTCCCATCAAACACTCCCGGGTTCAGACACAGAGTGAATCTCCGTCCACACCGTCCCATCACACACTCCCGGGGTCAGACACAGGGTGATTATTCCTCTACACGGTCCCATCAAACACTCCCGGGTGTCAGACTCAGAGCGATTATTCCTCTACACTGTACCATCAAACACTCCGTGGGTCAGACACACAGTGATTATTCCTCTACACGGTCCCATCAAATACTCCCGGGGTCAGACACTGAGTGAATCTCAATCCTCACCGTCCCATCATACACTCCCGGGGTCAGACGCAGAGTGATTATTCCTCTACACGGTCCAATCAAACACTCCCGGGGTCAGACACAGAGGGATTATTCCTCAACACAGTCCCATCAAACACTCCCGGGTGTCAGACACTGAGCGATTATTCCTCTACACTGTACCATCACACACTCCCGGGTTCAGAGACAGACTGAATCTCCCTCCACACCGTCCCATCAAACACTCCCGGGGTCAGACACAGAGTGAATTTATATCCACACCGTCCAATGATACACACCCTGGGTCAGACACAGAGTGATTATTCCTCGATACGGTCCAATCAAACACTCCCGGGGACAGCCACAGAGGGATTATTCCTCTACACCGCCCATCTCACTCTCCAGGGGTCAGACACAGAGTGAATCTCCCTCCACACTGTCCCATCACACACTCTCGTGGTCAGACACAGAGTGATTATTCCTCTACACGGTCCCATCAAAAACTCCCGGTGTCAGACACAGAGTGAATCTGCCTCCACACCGTCCCGTCACACACTCCGGTGGTCAGACACAGAGTGATTAATCCTCTACACCGACGCATCACACACTCCCGTGGTCAAACACAGAGTGATTATTCCTCTACACGGTTCCATCAAACACTCTCGGGGTCAGACACAGAGTGAATCTCCCTCCACGCCGTCCCATCGACCTCTCCCGGGGTCAGACACAGAGTGATTATTCCTCTACACGGTCCCATGAAACACTCCCGGGGTCAGACACAGAGTGAATCTCACTCCACACCGTCCCGTCACACACTCCCGGGGTCAGACACAGAGTGATTATCCTCTACACCGCCCATCACGCTCAACCTGGGTCAGACACTGAGTGAATCTCCCTCCACACGGTCACATCACACACTCCCTGGGTCATACACAGAGGGATTATTCCTCTACACGGTCCCATGAAAAACTCCCGGGGTCAGACACAGAGTGAATCTCCCTCCACACCGTCCCGTCACAAAATCTCGGGGTCAGACACAGAGTGATTATTCCTCTACACCGCCCATCACACACTCCCGGGGTCAGACACGGAGTGAATCTCCCTCCACACGGTCCCAACACACACTCCCTGGGTCATACACGGAGGGATTATTCCTGATCACGGTCCCATCAAACACTGCCGGGGTCAGACACAGAGTGAATCTCCCTCCACACCGTCCCATCACACACTCCGGTGGTCAGACACAGAGTGAATATACGTCTACACGGTCCCATCAAGCACTCCCGGGGTAAGACACAGAGTGATTATTCCACTACAAGTTCCCGTCAAACAGTCCCGGGGTCAGACACAGAGTGATTCTCAATCCACACCGTCCCATCACACACTCCCGGGGTCAGACGCAGTGAGATTATTCCTCTAATCGATACCATCAAACACTCCCGGGGTCAGACACAGAGAGATTATTCCTCTACACGATACCATCAAACACTCCCGGGGGTCAGACACAGAGCGATTATTCCTCTACACTGTACAATCAAACACTCCGTGGGTCAGACACACAGTGATTATTCCTCTGCACGGTCCCATCAAACACTCCCGGGGTCAGACCCAGAGTGAATCTCCGTCCACACCGTCCCAACACATACTCCCGGGGTCAGACAGAGTGATTATTCCTCTACACGGTTCCAGCAAACACTCCCGGTGTCAGACACAGAGTGAATCTCCCTCCACACCGTCCCGTCACAAACTCCCGGGGTCAGACACAGAGTGATTATCCTCTACACCGCCCATCACCCTCTCCCTGGGTCAGACACTGAGTGAATCTCCCTCCACACGGTCACATCACACACTCCCTGGGTCATACACAGAGGGATTATTCCTCAACACGGTCCCATCAAACACTGCCGGGGTCAGACACAGAGTGAATCTCCCTCCACACCGTCCCATCACACACTCCGGTGGTCAGACTCAGAGTGATTAATCCTCTACACCGACGCATCACACACTCCCGTGGTCAAACACAGAGTGATTATTCCTCTACACGGTCCCATGAAACTCTCCCTGGGTAAGACACAGAGTGAATCTCCCTCCACACCGTCCCGTCACAAACTCCCGGGGTCAGACACAGAGTAATTATTCCTCTACACCGCCCATCACAAACTCCCGGGGTCAGACACAGAGTAATTATTCCTCTACACCGCACATCACACACTCCCTGGGTCAGACACAGAGTGAATCTCCCTGCAAATCGTCCCATCACACACTCCCGGGGTCAGACACAGAGTGAATTTATATCCACACCGTCCCATCATAGACTCCCGGGGTCAGGCACAGAGTGATTATTACTCTAAACGTTCCAATCAAACACTCCCGGGGTCAGCCACAGAGTGATTATTCCTCTACACCGCCCATCACACTCTCCAGGGGTCAGACACAGAGTGACTCTCCCTACACACCGTCCCATCACACACTCCCGGGGTCAGACACAGGGTGATTATTCCTCTACACGGTCACATCAAACACTCCTGGGGTCAGGCACAGAGTGATTATTCCTCTACACGGTCCAATCAAACACTCCTGGGGTCAGCCACAGAGTGATTATTCCTCTACACCGCCCATCACACTCTCCAGGGGTCAGACACAGAGTGAATCTCCCTACACACCGTCCCATCAAACACTCCCGGGGTCAGACACAGAGTGAATCTCCGTCCACACCGTCCCATCACACACTCCCGGGGTCAGACACAGGGTGATTATTCCTCTACACGGTCCCATCAAACACTCCCGGGTGTCAGACTCAGAGCGATTATTCCTCTACACTGTACCATCAAACACTCCGTGGGTCAGACACACAGTGATTATTCCTCTACACGGTCCCATCAAATACTCCCGGGGTCAGACACTGAGTGAATCTCAATCCTCACCGTCCCATCATACACTCCCGGGGTCAGACGCAGAGTGATTATTCCTCTACACGGTCCAATCAAACACTCCCGGGGTCAGACACAGAGGGATTATTCCTCAACACAGTCCCATCAAACACTCCCGGGTGTCAGACAATGAGCGATTATTCCTCTACACTGTACCATCACACACTCCCGGGTTCAGAGACAGACTGAATCTCCCTCCACACCGTCCCATCAAACACTCCCGGGGTCAGACACAGAGTGAATTTATATCCACACCGTCCAATGATACACACCCTGGGTCAGACACAGAGTGATTATTCCTCGATACGGTCCAATCAAACACTCCCGGGGACAGCCACAGAGGGATTATTCCTCTACACCGCCCATCTCACTCTCCAGGGGTCAGACACAGAGTGAATCTCCCTCCACACTGTCCCATCACACACTCTCGTGGTCAGACACAGAGTGATTATTCCTCTACACGGTCCCATCAAAAACTCCCGGTGTCAGACACAGAGTGAATCTGCCTCCACACCGTCCCGTCACACACTCCGGTGGTCAGACACAGAGTGATTAATCCTCTACACCGACGCATCACACACTCCCGTGGTCAAACACAGAGTGATTATTCCTCTACACGGTCCCATGAAACACTCCCGGGGTCAGACACAGAGTGAATCTCCGTCCACACCGTCCCGTCACAAACTCCCGGGGTCAGACACAGAGTGATTATTCCTCTACACCGCCCATCACACACTCCCGGGGTCAGACACGGAGTGAATCTCCCTCCACACGGTCCCAACACACACTCCCTGGGTCATACACAGAGGGATTATTCCTGATCACGGTCCCATCAAACACTGCCGGGGTCAGACACAGAGTGAATCTCCCTCCACACCGTCCCATCACACACTCCGGTGGTCAGACACAGAGTGATTATTCCACTACAAGTTCCCATCAAACAGTCCCGGGGTCAGACACAGAGTGATTCTCAATCCACACCGTCCCATCACACACTCCCGGGGTCAGACGCAGTGAGATTATTCCTCTAATCGATACCATCAAACACTCCCGGGGTCAGACACAGAGAGATTATTCCTCTACACGATACCATCAAACACTCCCGGGGGTCAGACACAGAGCGATTATTCCTCTACACTGTACAATCAAACACTCCGTGGGTCAGACACACAGTGATTATTCCTCTGCACGGTCCCATCAAACACTCTCGGGGTCAGACACAGAGTGAATCTCCCTCCACGCCGTCCCATCACACTCTCCCGGGGTCAGACACAGAGTGATTATTCCTCTACACGGTCCCATCAAACACTCCCGTGGTCAGACACAGAGTGATTATTCCTCTACACGGTCCCATCAAACGCTCCCGGGGATCAGACACAGACTGATTATCCCTCTACACGGTCCCATGAAACACTCCCGGGGTCAGACCCAGAGTGAATCTCCGTCCACACCGTCCCAACACACACTCCCGGGGTCAGACAGATTGATTATTCCTCTACACGGTTCCAGCAAACACACCCGGTGTCAGACACAGAGAGAATCTCCCTCCACCCCGTCCCGTCACAAACTCCCGGGGTCAGACACAGAGTGATTATCCTCTACACCGCCTATCACGCTCTCCCTGCGTCAGACACTGAGTGAATCTCCCTCCACACGGTCCCATCACACACTCCCTGGGTCATACACAGAGGGATTATTCCTCAACACAGTCCCATCAAACACTGCTAAGGTTAGACACAGTGTGAATCTCCTTCAACACCGTCCCATCACACACTCCCGGGGTCAGACACAGAGTGAATATTCCTCTACACGGTCCCATCAAACACTCCCGGGGTAAGCCACAGAGTGATTATTCCACTACAACGTCCCACCAAACAGTCCCGGGGTCAGACACAGAGTGATTCTCAATCCACATCGTCCCATCACACACTCCCGGGGTCAGACAGAGAGAGATTATTCCTCTACACGATACCATCAAACACTCCCGGGGTGAGACACAGAGTGATTATTGCTCTACACGGTCCCATCTCACACTCCCGGGGTCAGACACAGAGTCAATGTTCCTCTACACCGCACATCACACACTCCCTGGGTCAGACACAGAGTGAATCTCCCTCCACACCGTCCCATCAAACACTCCCTGGGTCAGACACAGTGTGAATTTATATCCACACCGTCCCATCACACACTCCCGGGGTCAGACACAGAGTGATTATTGATCTACACGGTCCCATCAAACACTCCCGGGGTCAGACACAGAGTGAATCTCGGTCCAGACCGTCCCATCACACACTCCCGGGGTCAGACACAGGGTGATTATTCCTCTACACGGTCCCATCAAACACTCCCGGGGTCAGGCACAGAGTGATTATTCCTCTACACGGTCCAATCAAACACTCCCGGGGTCAGCCACAGAGTGATTATTCCTCTACACCGCCCATCACACTCTCCAGGGGTCAGACACAGAGTGAATCTCCCTACACACCGTCCCATCACACACTCCCGGGGTCAGACACAGAGTGATTATTGATCTACACGGTCCCATCAAACACTCCCGGGGTCAGACACAGAGTGAATCTCCGTCCATACCGTCCCATCACACACTCCCGGGGTCAGACACAGGGTGATTATTCCTCTACACGGTCCCATCAACACTCCCGGGGGTCAGACACAGAGCGATTATTCCTCTACACTGTACCATCAAACACTCCGTGGGTCAGACATACAGTGATTATTCCTCTCCACCGTCCCATCAAATACTCCCGGGTTCAGACACAGAGTGAATCTCCCTCCACGCCGTCCCATCACACTCTCCCGGGGTCAGACACAGAGTGATTATTCCTCTACACGGTCCCATCAAACACTCCCGTGGTCAGACACAGAGTGATTATTCCTCTACACGGCCCCATCAAACTCTCCCGGGGTCAGACAGAGTGATTATTCCACTACACGGTCCCATCAAACGCTCCCGGGGATCAGACACAGAGTGATTATTCCTCTACACGGTCCCATCGAACACTCCCGGGGTCAGACACAGAGTGAATCTCCGTCCACACCGTCCCATCACACACTCCCGAGGTCAGACACAAGGTGATTATTCCTCTACACGGTCCCATCAAACTCTCCCGGGGGTCAGACACAGAGCGATTATTCCTCTACACTGTACCATCAAACACTCCGTGGGTCAGACACACAGTGATTATTCCTCTGCACGTTCCCATCAAACACTCTCGGGGTCAGACACAGAGTGAATCTCCCTCCAAGCCGTCCCATCACACTCTCCCGGGGTCAGACACAGAGTGATTATTCCTCTACACGGTCCCATCAAACACTCCCGTGGTCAGACACAGAGTGATTATTCCTCTACACGGCCCCATCAAACTCTCCCGGGGTCAGACACAGAGTGATTATTCCTCTACACGTTCCCATCACACTCTCCCGGGGTCAGACACAGAGAGATTATTCGTCTAATCGATACCATCAAACACTCCCGGGGTCAGACACAGAGAGATTATTCCTCTACACGATACCATCAAACACTCCCGGGGTGAGACACAGAGTGATTATTGCTCTACACGGTCCCATCTCACACTCCCGGGGTCAGACACAGAGTGAATGTTCCTCTACACCGCACATCACACACTCCCTGGGTCAGACACAGAGTGAATCTCCCTCCACACCGTCCCATCAAACACTCCCTGGGTCAGACACAGTGTGAATTTATATCCACACCGTCCCATCACACACTCCCGGGGTCAGACACAGAGTGATTTTTGATCTACACGGTCCCATCAAACACTCCCGGGGTCTGACACAGAGTGAATCTCGGTCCACACCGTCCCATCACATACTCCCGGGGTCAGACACAGGGTGATTGTTCCTCTACACGGTCCCATCAAACACTCCCGGGGTCAGGCACAGAGTGATTATTCCTCTACACTGTCCAATCAAACACTCCCGGGGTCAGCCACAGAGTGATTATTCCTCTACACCGCCCATCACACTCTCCAGGGGTCAGACACAGAGTGAATCTCCCTACACACCGTCCCATCACACACTCCCGGGGTCAGACACTGAGTGATTATTGATCTACACGGTCCCATCAAACACTCCCGAGGTCAGACACAGAGTGAATCTCCGTCCACACCGTCCCATCACACACTCCCGTGGTCAGACACAGGGTGATTATTCCTCTACACGGTCCCATCAAACACTCCCGGGGGTCAGACACAGAGCGATTATTCCTCTACACTGTACCATCAAACACTCCGTGGGTCAGACACACTGTGATAATTCCTCTCCACCGTCCCATCAAATACTCCCGGGTTCAGACACAGAGTGAATCTCCCTCCACGCCGTCCCATAACACTCTCCCGGGGTCAGACACAGAGTGATTATTCCTCTACACGGTCCCATCAAACACTCCCGTGGTCAGACACAGAGTGATTATTCCTCTACACGGCCCCATCAAACTCTCCCGGGGTCAGACAGAGTGATTATTCCTCTACACGGTCCCATCAAACGCTCCCGGGGATCAGACACAGAGTGATTATTCCTCTACACGGTCCCATCGAACACTCCCGGGGTCAGACACAGAGTGAATCTCCGTCCACACCGTCCCATCACACACTCCCGAGGTCAGACACAAGGTGATTATTCCTCTACACGGTCCCATCAAACTCTCCCGGGGGTCAGACACAGAGTGATTATTCCTCTACACGGTCCCATCACACACTCCCGGGGTCAGACACAGTGAGATTATTCGTCTAATCGATACCAACAAACACTCCCGGGGTCAGACACAGAGAGATTATTCCTCTACACGATACCATCAAACACTCCCGTGGTCAGACACAGAGTGATTATTCCTCTACACGGTCCCATCAAACGCTCCCGGGGATCAGACACAGAGTGATTATTCCTCTACACGGTCCCATGAAGCACTCTCGGGGTCAGACACAGAGTGAATCTCCGTTCACACCGTCCCAACACACACTCCCGGGGTCAGACACAGAGTGAATTTATATCCACACCGTCCCATCATACACTCCCGGGGTCAGACACAGAGTGATTATTCCTCTACACGGTCCCATCACACACTCCCGGGGTCAGACACAGAGAGATTATTCGTCTAATCGATACCATCAAACACTCCCGGGGTCAGACACAGAGAGATTATTCCTCTACACGATACCATCAAACACTCCCGGGGAGAGACACAGAGTGATTATTGCTCTACACGGTCCCATCGCACACTCCCGGGGTCAGACACAGAGTGATTATTCCTCTACACGGTCCCATCACACACTCCCGGGGTCAGACACAGAGAGATTATTCGTCTAATCGATACCAACAAACATTCCCGGGGTCAGACACAGAGAGATTATTCCTCTACACGATACCATCAAACACTCCCGGGGTCAGACACAGAGTGAATGATCCTCTACACCGCACATCACACACTCCCTGGGTCAGACACAGAGTGAATCTCCCTCCACACCGTCCCATCAAACACTCCCTGGGTCAGACACAGTGTGAATTTATATCCACACCGTCCCATCACACACTCCCGGGGTCAGACACAGAGTGATTATTGATCTACACGGTCCCATCAAACACTCCCGGGGTCAGACACAGAGTGAATCTCGGTTCGCACCGTCCCATCACACACTCCCTGGGTCAGACACAGTGTGAATTTATATCCACACCGTCCCATCACACACTCCCGGGGTCTGACACAGGGTGATTGTTCCTCTACACGGTCCCATCAAACACTCCCGGGGTCAGGCACAGAGTGATTATTCCTCTACACTGTCCAATCAAACACTCCCGGGGTCAGCCACAGAGTGCTTATTCCTCTACACCGCCCATCACACTCTCCAGGGGTCAGACACAGAGTGAATCTCCCTACACACCGTCCCATCACACACTCCCGGGGTCAGACACAGAGTGATTATTGATCTACACGGTCCCATCAAACACTCCCGGGGTCAGACACAGAGTGAATCTCCGTCCACACCGTCCATCACACACTCCCGGGGTCAGACACAGGGTGATTATTCCTCTACACGGTCCCAGCAAACACTCCCGGGGGTCAGACACAGAGCGATTATTCCTGTACACTGTACCATCAAACACTCCGTGGGTCAGACACACTGTGATTATTCCTCTCCACCGTCCCATCAAATACTCCCGGGTTCAGACACAGAGTGAATCTCCCTCCACGCCGTCCCATCACACTCTCCCGGGGTCAGACACAGAGTGATTATTCCTCTACACGTTCCCATCAAACACTCCCGTGGTCAGACACAGAGTGATTATTCCTCTAGACGGCCCCATCAAACTCTCCCGGGGTCAGACAGAGTGATTATTCCTCTACACGGTCCCATCAAACGCTCCCGGGGATCAGACACAGAGTGATTATTCCTCTACACGGTCCCATCGAACACTCCCGGGGTCAGACACAGAGTGAATCTCCGTCCACACCGTCCCATCACACACTCCCTGGGTCAGACACAGTGTGAATTTATATCCACACCGTCCCATCACACACTCCCGGGGTCAGACACAGAGTGATTATTGATCTACACGGTCCCATCAAACACTCCCGGGGTCAGACACAGAGTGAATCTCCGTCCACACCGTCCCATCACACACTCCCGGGGTCAGACACAGGGTGATTATTCCTCTACACGGTCCCATCAAACACTCCCGGGGTCAGGCACAGAGTGATTATTCCTCTACACGGTCCAATCAAACACTCCCGGGGTCAGCCACAGAGTGATTATTCCTCTACACCGCCCATCACACTCTCCAGGGGTCAGACACAGAGTGAATCTCCCTACACACCGTCCCATCACACACTCCCGGGGTCAGATACAGAGTGATTATTGATCTACACGGTCCCATCAAACACTCCCGGGGTCAGACACAGAGTGAATCTCCGTCCACACCGTCCCATCACACACTCCCGGGGTCAGACACAGGGTGATTATTCCTCTACACGGTCCCATCAAACACTCCCGAAGGTCAGACACAGAGCGATTATTCCTCTACACTGTACCATCAAACACTCCGTGGGTCAGACACACAGTGATTATTCCTCTCCACCGTCCCATCAAATACTCCCGGGTTCAGACACAGAGTGAATCTCCCTCCACGCCGTCCCATCACACTCTCCCGGGGTCAGACACAGAGTGATTATTCCTCTACACGGTCCCATCAAACATTCCCGTGGTCAGACACAGAGTGATTATTCCTCTACACGGCCCCATCAAACTCTCCCGGGGTCAGACACAGAGTGATTATTCCTCTACACGGTCCCATCAAACGCTCCCGGGGATCAGACACAGAGAGATTATTCCTCTACACGGTCCCATCGAACACTCCCGGGGTCAGACACAGAGTGAATCTCCGTCCACACCGTCCCATCACACACTCCCGAGGTCAGACACAAGGTGATTATTCCTCTACACGGTCCCATCAAACTCTCCCGGGGGTCAGACACAGAGCGATTATTCCTCTACACTGTACCATCAAACACTCCGTGGGTCAGACACACAGTGATTATTCCTCTCCACCGTCCCATCAAATACTCCCGGTTTCTGACACAGAGTGAATCTCCCTCCACGCCGTCCCATCACACTCTCCCGGGGTCAGACACAGAGTGATTATTGCTCTACACGGTCCCATCAAACACTCCCGTGGTCAGACACAGAGTGATTATTCCTCTACACGGCCCCATGAAACACTCCCGGGGTCAGACACAGAGTGAATCTCCGTCCACAACGTCCCAACACACTCTCCCGGGGTCAGACAGAGTGATTATTCCTCTACACGGTTCCAGCAAACACTCCCGGTGTCAGACACAGAGTGAATCTCCCTCCACACCGTCCCGTCACAAACTCCCGGGGTCAGACAGAGAGTGATTATCCTCTACACCGCCCATCACGCACTCCCGGGGTCAGAGACAGAGTGAATTTATATCCACACCGTCCCATCATACACTCCCGGGGTCAGACGCAGAGTGATTATTCCTCTACACGGTCCGGTCAAACACTATCGGGGTCAGACACAGAGTGATTAATCCTCTACACCGACGCATCACACACTCACGTGGTCAAACAGAGAGTGATTATTCCTCTACACGGTTCCATCAAACACTCCCGGGGTCAGACACAGTGTGAATCTCCCTCCACACCGTCCCATCACACAGTCCCGGGGTCAGACACAGAGAGATTATTCCTCTACACGGTCCCATCAAACACTCCCGTGGGTCAGACACAGAGCGATTATTCCTCTACACTGTACAATCAAACACTCCGTGGGTCAGGCACACAGTGATTAATCCTCTGCACGGTCCCATCAAACACTCTCGGGGTCAGACACAGAGTGAATCTCCCTCCACGCCGTCCCATCACACTCTCCCGTGGTCAGACACAGAGTGATTATTCCTCTACACGATCCCATCAAACACTCCCGTGGTCAGACACAGAGTGATTATTCCTCTACACGATCCCATCAAACACTCCCGTGGTCAGACACAGAGTGATTATTCCTCTACACGGCCCCATCAAACTCTCCCGGGGTCAGACACAGAGTGATTATTCCTCTACACGATACCATCAAACACTCCCGGGGTGAGACACAGAGTGATTATTGCTCTACACGGTCCCATCAAACACTCCCGGGGTCAGACACAGAGTGAATCTCCGTCCACACCGTCCCATCACACACTCCCGGGGTCAGACACAGGGTGATTATTCCTCTACACGGTCCCATCAAACACTCCCGGGGTCAGGCACAGAGTGATTATTCCTCTACACGGCCCCATCAAACTCTCCCGGGGTCAGACACAGAGTGATTATTCCTCTACACGGTCCCATCAAACGCTCCGGGGGATCAGACACAGAGTGATTATTCCTCTACACGGTCCCATCGAACACTCCCGGGGTCAGACACAGAGTGAATCTCCGTCCACACCGTCCCATCACACACTCCCGAGGTCAGACACAAGGTGATTATTCCTCTACACGGTCCCATCAAACTCTCCCGGGGGTCAGACACAGAGCGATTATTCCTCTACACTGTACCATCAAACACTCCGTGGGTCAGACACACAGTGATTATTCCTCTCCACCGTCCCATCAAATACTCCCGGTTTCAGACACAGAGTGAATTTCCCTCCACGCCGTCCCATCACACTCTCCCGGGGTCAGACACAGAGTGATTATTCCTCGACACGGTCCCATCAAACACTCCCGTGGTCAGACACAGAGTGATTATTCCTCTACACGGCCCCATCAAACTCTCCCGGGGTCAGACACAGAGTGATTTTTCCTCTACACGGTCCCATCAAACGCTCCCGGGGATCAGACACAGAGTGATTATTCCTCTGCACGGTCCCATGAAACACTCCCGGGGTCAGACACAGAGTGAATTTATATCCACACCGTCCCATCATACACTCCCGGGGTCAGACGCAGAGTGATTATTCCTCTACACCGACGCATCACACACTCACGTGGTCAAACAGAGAGTGATTATTCCTCTACACGGTTCCATCAAACACTCCCTGGGTCAGACACAGTGTGAATCTCCCTCCACACCGTCCCATCACACACTCCCGGGGTCAGACACAGAGAGATTATTCCTCTACACGGTCCCATCAAACACTCCCGTGGGTCAGACACAGAGCGATTATTCCTCTACACAGTACAATCAAACACTCCGTGGGTCAGACACACAGTGATTAATCCTCTGCACGGTCCCATCAAACACTCCCGGGGGTCAGACACAGAGCGATTATTCCTCTACACTGTACCATCAAACACTCCGTGGGTCAGACACACAGTGATTATTCCTGTCCACCGTCCCATCAAATACTCCCGGGTTCAGACACAGAGTGAATCTCCCTCCACGCCGTCCCATCACACTCTCCCGGGGTCAGACACAGAGTGATTATTCCTCTACACGATCCCATCAGACACTCCCGTGATCAGACACAGAGTGATTATTCCTCTTCACGGCCCCATCAAACTCTCCCGGGGTCAGACACAGAGTGATTATTCCTCTACACGGTCCCATCAAAAGCTCCGGGGGATCAGACACAGAGTGAATATTCCTCTACACGGTCCCATCGAACACTCCCGGGGTCAGACACAGAGTGAATCTCCGTCCACACCGTCCCATCACAAACTCCCGAGGTCAGACACAAGGTGATTATTCCTCTACACGGTCCCATCAAACTCTCCCGGGGGTCAGACACAGAGCGATTATTCCTCTACACTGTACCATCAAACACTCCGTGGGTCAGACACACAGAGATTATTCCTCTCCACCGTCCCATCAAATACTCCCGGTTTCAGACACAGAGTGAATTTCCCTCCACGCCGTCCCATCACACTCTCCCGGGGTCAGACACAGAGTGATTATTCCTCTACACGATCCCATCAGACACTCCCGTGATCAGACACAGAGTGATTATTCCTCTTCACGGCCCCATCAAACTCTCCCGGGGTCAGACACAGAGTGATTATTCCTCTACACGGTCCAATCAAAAGCTCCGGGGGATCAGACACAGAGTGAATATTCCTCTACACGGTCCCATCGAACACTCCCGGGGTCAGACACAGAGTGAATCTCCGTCCACACCGTCCCATCACAAACTCCCGAGGTCAGACACAAGGTGATTATTCCTCTACACGGTCCCATCAAACTCTCCCGGGGGTCAGACACAGAGCGATTATTCCTCTACACTGTACCATCAAACACTCCGTGGGTCAGACACACAGAGATTATTCCTCTCCACCGTCCCATCAAATACTCCCGGTTTCAGACACAGAGTGAATTTCCCTCCACGCCGTCCCATCACACTCTCCCGGGGTCAGACACAGAGTGATTATTCCTCTACACGGTCCCATCAAACACTCCCGTGGTCAGACACAGAGTGATTATTCCTCTACACGGCCCCATCAAACTCTCCCGGGGTCAGACACAGAGTGATTATTCCTCTACACGGTCCCATCAAACGCTCCCGGGGATCAGACACAGAGTGAATTTCCCTCCACGCCGTCCCATCACACTCTCCCGGGGTCAGACACAGAGTGATTATTCCTCTACACGGTCCCATCAAACACTCCCGTGGTCAGACACAGAGTGATTATTCCTCTACACGGCCCCATCAAACTCTCCCGGGGTCAGACACAGAGTGATTATTCCTCTACACGGTCCCATCAAACGCTCCCGGGGATCAGACACAGAGTGATTATTCCTCTACACGGTCCCATGAAACACTCCCGGGGTCAGACACAGAGTGAATTTATATCCACACCGTCCCATCATACACTCCCGGGGTCAGACGCAGATTGATTATTCCTCTACACGGTCCCGTCAAACACTACCAGGGTCAGACACAGAGTGATTAATCCTCTACACCGACGCATCACACACTCACGTGGTCAAACAGAGAGTGATTATTCCTCTACACGGTTCCATCAAACACTCCCGGGGTCAGACACAGGGTGAATCTCCCTCCACACCGTCCCATCACACACTCCCGGGGTCAGACACAGAGAGATTATTCCTCTACACGGTCCCATCAAACACTCCCGTGGGTCAGACACAGAGCGATTATTCCTCTACACAGTACAATCAAACACTCCGTGGGTCAGACACACAGTGATTAATCCTCTGCACGCTCCCATCAAACACTCTCGGGGTCAGACACAGAGTGAATCTCCCTCCACGCCGTCCCATCACACTCTCCCGGGGTCAGACACAGAGAGATTATTCCTCTACACGGTCCCATCAAACACTCCCGTGGGTCAGACACAGAGCGATTATTCCTCTACACAGTACAATCAAACACTCCGTGGGTCAGACACACAGTGATTAATCCTCTGCACGGTCCCATCAAACACTCCCGGGGGTCAGACACAGAGCGATTATTCCTCTACACTGTACCATCAAACACTCCGTGGGTCAGACACACAGTGATTATTCCTGTCCACCGTCCCATCAAATACTCCCGGGTTCAGACACAGAGTGAATCTCCCTCCACGCCGTCCCATCACACTCTCCCGGGGTCAGACACAGAGTGATTATTCCTCTACACGATCCCATCAGACACTCCCGTGATCAGACACAGAGTGATTATTCCTCTTCACGGCCCCATCAAACTCTCCCGGGGTCAGACACAGAGTGATTATTCCTCTACACGGTCCCATCAAAAGCTCCGGGGGATCAGACACAGAGTGAATATTCCTCTACACGGTCCCATCGAACACTCCCGGGGTCAGACACAGAGTGAATCTCCGTCCACACCGTCCCATCACAAACTCCCGAGGTCAGACACAAGGTGATTATTCCTCTACACGGTCCCATCAAACTCTCCCGGGGGTCAGACACAGAGCGATTATTCCTCTACACTGTACCATCAAACACTCCGTGGGTCAGACACACAGAGATTATTCCTCTCCACCGTCCCATCAAATACTCCCGGTTTCAGACACAGAGTGAATTTCCCTCCACGCCGTCCCATCACACTCTCCCGGGGTCAGACACAGAGTGATTATTCCTCTACACGGTCCCATCAAACACTCCCGTGGTCAGACACAGAGTGATTATTCCTCTACACGGCCCCATCAAACTCTCCCGGGGTCAGACACAGAGTGATTATTCCTCTACACGGTCCCATCAAACGCTCCCGGGGATCAGACACAGAGTGAATTTCCCTCCACGCCGTCCCAGCACACTCTCCCGGGGTCAGACACAGAGTGATTATTCCTCTACACGGTCCCATCAAACACTCCCGTGGTCAGACACAGAGTGATTATTCCTCTACACGGCCCCATCAAACTCTCCCGGGGTCAGACACAGAGTGATTATTCCTCTACACGGTCCCATCAAACGCTCCCGGGGATCAGACACAGAGTGATTATTCCTCTACACGGTCCCATGAAACACTCCCGGGGTCAGACACAGAGTGAATTTATATCCACACCGTCCCATCATACACTCCCGGGGTCAGACGCAGAGTGATTATTCCTCTACACGGTCCCGTCAAACACTACCGGGGTCAGACACAGAGTGATTAATCCTCTACACCGACGCATCACACACTCACGTGGTCAAACAGAGAGTGATTATTCCTCTACACGTTTCCATCAAACACTCCCGGGGTCAGACACAGTGTGAATCTCCCTCCACACTGTCCCATCACACACTCCCGGGGTCAGACACAGAGAGATTATTCCTCTACACGGTCCCATCAAACACTCCCGTGGGTCAGACACAGAGCGATTATTCCTCTACACAGTACAATCAAACACTCCGTGGGTCAGACACACAGTGATTAATCCTCTGCACGGTCCCATCAAACACTCTCGGGGTCAGACACAGAGTGAATCTCCCTCCACGCCGTCCCATCACACTCTCCCGGGGTCAGACACAGAGAGATTATTCCTCTACACGGTCCCATCAAACACTCCCGTGGGTCAGACACAGAGCGATTATTCCTCTACACAGTACAATCAAACACTCCGTGGGTCAGACACACAGTGATTAATCCTCTGCACGGTCCCATCAAACACTCCCGGGGGTCAGACACAGAGCGATTATTCCTCTACACTGTACCATCAAACACTCCGTGGGTCAGACACACAGTGATTATTCCTCTCCACCGACCCATCAAATACTCCCGGGTTCAGACACAGAGTGAATCTCCCTCCACGCCGTCCCATCACACTCTCCCGGGGTCAGACACAGAGTGATTATTCCTCTACATGATCCCATCAAACACTCCCGTGATCAGACACAGAGTGATTATTCCTCTACACGGCCCCATCAAACTCTCCCGGGGTCAGACACAGAGTGATTATTCCTCTACACGGTCCCATCAAACGCTCCGGGGGATCAGACACAGAGTGAATATTCCTCTACACGGTCCCATCGAACACTCCCGGGGTCAGACACAGAGTGAATCTCCGTCCACACCGTCCCATCACAAACTCCCGAGGTCAGACACAAGGTGATTATTCCTCTACACGGTCCCATCAAACTCTCCCGGGGGTCAGACACAGAGCGATTATTCCTCTACACTGTACCATCAAACACTCCGTGGGTCAGACACACAGAGATTATTCCTCTCCACCGTCCCATCAAATACTCCCGGTTTCAGACACAGAGTGAATTTCCCTCCACGCCGTCCCATCACACTCTCCCGGGGTCAGACACAGAGTGATTATTCCTCTACACGGTCCCATCAAACACTCCCGTGGTCAGACACAGAGTGATTATTCCTCTACACGGCCCCATCAAACTCTCCCGGGGTCAGACACAGAGTGATTATTCCTCTACACGGTCCCATCAAACGCTCCCGGGGATCAGACACAGTGTGATTATTCCTCTACACGGTCCCATGAAACACTCCCGGGGTCAGACACAGAGTGAATCTCCGTCCAACCGTCCCAACACACACTCCCGGGGTCAGACACAGAGTGAATTTATATCCACACCGTCCCATCATACACTCCCGGGGTCAGACGCAGAGTGATTATTCCTCTACACGGTCCCGTCAAACACTACCGGGGTCAGACACAGAGTGATTAATCCTCTACACCGACGCATCACACACTCACGTGGTCAAACAGAGAGCGATTATTCCTCTACACAGTACAATCAAACACTCCGTGGGTCAGACACACAGTGATTAATCCTCTGCACGGTCCCATCAAACACTCTCGGGGTCAGACACAGAGTGAATCTCCCTCCACGCCGTTCCATCACACTCTCCCGTGGTCAGACACAGAGTGATTATTCCTCTACACGGTCCCATCAAACTCTCCCGGGGATCAGACACAGAGTGATTATTCCTCTACACGGTCCCATGAAACACTCCCGGGGTCAGACAGAGTGATTATTCCTCTACACGGTTCCAGCAAACACTCCTGGTGTCAGACACAGAGTGAATCTCCCTCCACACCGTCCCGTCACAAACGCCCCGGGGTCAGACACAGAGTGATTATCCTCTAACCGCCCATCACGCAGTCCCGCGGTCAGACACAGAGTGAATCTCCCTCCACACGGTCCCATCACACACTCCCAGGGTCATACACAGAGGGATTATTCCTCAACACGGTCCCATCAAACACTGCTAAGGTTAGACACAGTGAGAATCTCCTTCAACACCGTCCCATCACACACTCCCGGGGTCAGACACAGAGTGAATATTCCTCTACACTGTCCCATCAAACTCTCCCGGGGTAAGTCACAGAGTGATTATTCCACTACAAGGTCCCATCAAACAGTCCCCGGGTCAGACACAGAGTGATTCTCAATCCACACCGTCCCATCACACACTCCCTGGGTCAGACACAGTGTGAATTTATATCCACACCGTCCCATCATACACTCCCGGGGTCAGACACAGAGTGATTATACCTCTACACGGTCTAAACAAACACTCAAGGGGTCAGACACAGAGGGATTATTCCTCTACACGGTCCCGTCAAACACTACCGGGGTCAGACACAGAGTGATTAATCCTCTCCACCGACACATCACACACTCACGTGGTCAAACAGAGAGTGATTATTCCTCTACACGGTTCCATCAAACACTCCCGGGGTCAGACACAGGGTGAATCTCCCTCCACACCGTCCCATCACACACTCCTGGGGTCAGACACAGGGTGATTATTGATCTACACGGTCCCATCAAACACTCCCGGGGTCAGACACAGAGTGAATATCCGTCCACACCGTCCCATCACACACTCCCGGGGTCAGACACAGAGTGATTATTCCTCTACACCGCCCATCAAACTCTCCCGGGGTCAGACACAGAGTGATTATTCCTCTACACGGTCCCATCAAACGCTCCCGGGGATCAGACACAGAGTGATTATTCCTCTACACGGTCCCATGAAACACTCCCGGGGTCAGTCACACGGTGAATCTCCCTCCACACCGTCCCATCACACTCTCCCGGGGACAGACACAGAGAGATTATTCCTCTTCACGGTCCCATCAAACACTCCCGGGGGTCAGACACAGAGCGATTATTCCTCTACACTGTACAATCAAACACTCCGTGGGTCAGACACACAGTGATTATTCCTCTGCACGGTCCCATCAAACACTCTCGGAGTCAGACACAGAGTGAATCTCCCTCCAAGCCGTCCCATCACACTCTCCCGGGGACAGACACAGAGTGATTATTCCTCTACACGGTCCCATCAAACACTCCCGTGGTCAGACACAGAGTGATTATTCCTCTACACGGTCCCATGAAACACTCCCGGGGTCAGACACAGAGTGAATCTCCGTCCACAACGTCCCAACACGCTCTCCCGGGGTCAGACACAGAGTGATTATTCCTCTACACGGTCCCATGAAACACTCCCGGGGTCAGACACAGAGTGAATCTCCCTCCACACCGTCCCGTCACAAACTCCCGGGGTCAGACACAGAGTGATTATCCTCTACACCGCCCATCACGCACTCCCGGGGTCAGACACAGAGTGAATCTCCCTCCACACGGTCCCATCACACACTCCCTGGGTCATACACAGAGGGATTATTCCTCAACACGGTCCCATCAAACACTGCTAAGGTTAGACACAGTGTGAATCTCCTTCAACGCCGTCCCATCACACACTCCCGGGGTCAGACACAGAGTGAATATTCCTCTACACTGTCCCATCAAACACTCCCGGGGTAAGACACAGAGTGATTATGCCACTACAAGGTCCCATCAAACAGTCCCGGGATCAGACACAGAGTGATTCTCAATCCACAACGTCCCATCACACACTCCCGGGGTCAGACACAGAGAGATTATTCCTCTAATCGATACCATCAAACACTCCCGGGGTCAGACACAGAGCGATTATTCCTCTACACTATACCATCAAACACTCCTGGGGTCAGACACAGCGCGATTATTGCTCTACACGGTCGAATCTCACACTCCCGGGGTCAGACACAGAGTGAATGCTCCTCTACACCGCACATCACACACTCCCTGGGTCAGACACAGAGTGAATCTCCGTCCACACCGTCCCTTCACACACTCCCGGGGTCAGACACAGAGTGATTATTCCTCTACACGGTCCCATCAAACACTCCCGGGGGTCAGACACAGCGATTATTCCTCTACACTGTACCATCACACACTCCCGGGGTCAGACACGGTGTGAATCTCCTTCAACACCGTCCCATCACAAACTCCCAAGGTCAGACACAGAGTGAATATTCCTCTACACGGTCCCATCAAACACTCTGCAGGTCAGACACAGAGTGAATCTCCCTCCACACCGTCCCATCACACACTCCCGGGGTCTGACACAGAGAGATTATTCCTCTACACGGTACCATCAAACAGTCCCGGGGTCAGACACAGAGAGATTCTTCCTCTACACCGACGCATCACACACTCCCGTGGTCAAACACAGAGTGATTATACCTCTACACGGTCCCATGAAACACTCCCGGTGTCAGACACAGAGTGAATCTCCCTCCACACCGTCCCGTCACAAACTCCCGGGGTCAGACACAGAGTAATTATTCCTCTACACCGCCCATCACAAACTCCCGGGGTCAGACACAGAGTAATTATTCCTCTGCACCGCACATCACACACTCCCTGTGTCAGACACAGAGTGAATCTCCCTGCTAATCGTCCCATCACACACTCCCGGGGTCAAACACAGAGTGATTATTCCTCTACACGGTCCAATCAAACACTCCCGGGGTCAGCCACAGAGTGATTATTCCTCTACACCGCCCATCACACTCTCCAGGGGTCAGACACAGAGTGAATCTCCCTACACACCCTCCCATCACACACTCCCCGGGTCAGACACAGTGTGATTATTGATCTACACGGTCCCATCAAATACTCCCGGGGTCAGACACAGAGTGAATCTCCGTCCACACCGTCCCATCACAGACTCCCGGGGTCAGACACAGGGTGATTATTCCTCTACACGGTCCCATCAAACACTCCCGGGGGTCAGACACAGAGCGGTTATTCCTCTACACTGTACCATCAAACAGTCCGTGGGTCAGACACACAGTGATTATTACTCTACACGGTCCCATCAATTACTCCCGGGGTTAGACACAGAGTGAATCTCAATTCACACCGTCCCATCACACACTCCCGGGGTCAGACACAGAGAGATTATTCCTCTACACGATACCATCAAACATTCCCGGGGTCAGACACAGAGCGATTATTCCTCTACACTATACCATCAAACACTCCTGGGGTCAGACACAGCGCGATTATTGCTCTACACGGTCGAATCTCACACTCCCGGGGTCAGACACAGAGTGAATGCTCCTCTACACCGCACATCACACACTCCCTGGGTCAGACACAGAGTGAATCTCCGTCCACACCGTCCCTTCACACACTCCCGGGGTCAGACACAGAGTGATTATTCCTCTACACGGTCCCATCAAACACTCCCGGGGGTCAGACACAGCGATTATTCCTCTACACTGTACCATCACACACTCCCGGGGTCAGACACGGTGTGAATCTCCTTCAACACCGTCCCATCACAAACTCCCAAGGTCAGACACAGAGTGAATATTCCTCTACACGGTCCCATCAAACACTCTGCAGGTCAGACACAGAGTGAATCTCCCTCCACACCGTCCCATCACACACTCCCGGGGTCTGACACAGAGAGATTATTCCTCTACACGGTACCATCAAACAGTCCCGGGGTCAGACACAGAGAGATTCTTCCTCTACACCGACGCATCACACACTCCCGTGGTCAAACACAGAGTGATTATACCTCTACACGGTCCCATGAAACACTCCCGGTGTCAGACACAGAGTGAATCTCCCTCCACACCGTCCCGTCACAAACTCCCGGGGTCAGACACAGAGTAATTATTCCTCTACACCGCCCATCACAAACTCCCGGGGTCAGACACAGAGTAATTATTCCTCTGCACCGCACATCACACACTCCCTGTGTCAGACACAGAGTGAATCTCCCTGCTAATCGTCCCATCACACACTCCCGGGGTCAAACACAGAGTGATTATTCCTCTACACGGTCCAATCAAACACTCCCGGGGTCAGCCACAGAGTGATTATTCCTCTACACCGCCCATCACACTCTCCAGGGGTCAGACACAGAGTGAATCTCCCTACACACCCTCCCATCACACACTCCCCGGGTCAGACACAGTGTGATTATTGATCTACACGGTCCCATCAAATACTCCCGGGGTCAGACACAGAGTGAATCTCCGTCCACACCGTCCCATCACAGACTCCCGGGGTCAGACACAGGGTGATTATTCCTCTACACGGTCCCATCAAACACTCCCGGGGGTCAGACACAGAGCGGTTATTCCTCTACACTGTACCATCAAACAGTCCGTGGGTCAGACACACAGTGATTATTACTCTACACGGTCCCATCAATTACTCCCGGGGTTAGACACAGAGTGAATCTCAATTCACACCGTCCCATCACACACTCCCGGGGTCAGACACAGAGAGATTATTCCTCTACACGATACCATCAAACATTCCCGGGGTCAGACACAGAGCGATTATTCCTCTACACTATACCATCAAACACTCCTGGGGTCAGACACAGCGCGATTATTGCTCTACACGGTCGAATCTAACACTCCCGGGGTCAGACACAGAGTGAATGCTCCTCTACACCGCACATCACACACTCCCTGGGTCAGACACAGAGTGAATCTCCGTCCACACCGTCCCTTCACACACTCCCGGGGTCAGACACAGAGTGAATCTCCCTCCACGCCGTCCCATCACACTCTCCCGGGGTCAGACACAGAGAGATTATTCCTCTACACGGTCCCATCAAACACTCCCGTGGGTCAGACACAGAGCGATTATTCCTCTACACAGTACAATCAAACACTCCGTGGGTCAGACACACAGTGATTAATCCTCTGCACGGTCCCATCAAACACTCCCGGGGGTCAGACACAGAGCGATTATTCCTCTACACTGTACCATCAAACACTCCGTGGGTCAGACACACAGTGATTATTCCTCTCCACCGACCCATCAAATACTCCCGGGTTCAGACACAGAGTGAATCTCCCTCCACGCCGTCCCATCACACTCTCCCGGGGTCAGACACAGAGTGATTATTCCTCTACATGATCCCATCAAACACTCCCGTGATCAGACACAGAGTGATTATTCCTCTACACGGCCCCATCAAACTCTCCCGGGGTCAGACACAGAGTGATTATTCCTCTACACGGTCCCATCAAACGCTCCGGGGGATCAGACACAGAGTGAATATTCCTCTACACGGTCCCATCGAACACTCCCGGGGTCAGACACAGAGTGAATCTCCGTCCACACCGTCCCATCACAAACTCCCGAGGTCAGACACAAGGTGATTATTCCTCTACACGGTCCCATCAAACTCTCCCGGGGGTCAGACACAGAGCGATTATTCCTCTACACTGTACCATCAAACACTCCGTGGGTCAGACACACAGAGATTATTCCTCTCCACCGTCCCATCAAATACTCCCGGTTTCAGACACAGAGTGAATTTCCCTCCACGCCGTCCCATCACACTCTCCCGGGGTCAGACACAGAGTGATTATTCCTCTACACGGTCCCATCAAACACTCCCGTGGTCAGACACAGAGTGATTATTCCTCTACACGGCCCCATCAAACTCTCCCGGGGTCAGACACAGAGTGATTATTCCTCTACACGGTCCCATCAAACGCTCCCGGGGATCAGACACAGTGTGATTATTCCTCTACACGGTCCCATGAAACACTCCCGGGGTCAGACACAGAGTGAATCTCCGTCCAACCGTCCCAACACACACTCCCGGGGTCAGACACAGAGTGAATTTATATCCACACCGTCCCATCATACACTCCCGGGGTCAGACGCAGAGTGATTATTCCTCTACACGGTCCCGTCAAACACTACCGGGGTCAGACACAGAGTGATTAATCCTCTACACCGACGCATCACACACTCACGTGGTCAAACAGAGAGCGATTATTCCTCTACACAGTACAATCAAACACTCCGTGGGTCAGACACACAGTGATTAATCCTCTGCACGGTCCCATCAAACACTCTCGGGGTCAGACACAGAGTGAATCTCCCTCCACGCCGTCCCATCACACTCTCCCGTGGTCAGACACAGAGTGATTATTCCTCTACACGGTCCCATCAAACTCTCCCGGGGATCAGACACAGAGTGATTATTCCTCTACACGGTCCCATGAAACACTCCCGGGGTCAGACAGAGTGATTATTCCTCTACACGGTTCCAGCAAACACTCCTGGTGTCAGACACAGAGTGAATCTCCCTCCACACCGTCCCGTCACAAACGCCCCGGGGTCAGACACAGAGTGATTATCCTCTAACCGCCCATCACGCAGTCCCGCGGTCAGACACAGAGTGAATCTCCCTCCACACGGTCCCATCACACACTCCCAGGGTCATACACAGAGGGATTATTCCTCAACACGGTCCCATCAAACACTGCTAAGGTTAGACACAGTGAGAATCTCCTTCAACACCGTCCCATCACACACTCCCGGGGTCAGACACAGAGTGAATATTCCTCTACACTGTCCCATCAAACTCTCCCGGGGTAAGTCACAGAGTGATTATTCCACTACAAGGTCCCATCAAACAGTCCCCGGGTCAGACACAGAGTGATTCTCAATCCACACCGTCCCATCACACACTCCCGGGGTCAGACACAGAGTGATTATTTCTCTACACGGTCCCATCTCACACTCCCGGGGTCAGACACAGAGTGAATGTTCCTCTACACCGCAAATCACACTCTCCCTGGGTCAGACACAGAGTGAATCTCCCTCCACACCGTCCCATCAAACACTCCCTGGGTCAGACACAGTGTGAATTTATATCCACACCGTCCCATCATACACTCCCGGGGTCAGACACAGAGTGATTATACCTCTACACGGTCTAAACAAACACTCAAGGGGTCAGACACAGAGGGATTATTCCTCTACACGGTCCCGTCAAACACTACCGGGGTCAGACACAGAGTGATTAATCCTCTCCACCGACACATCACACACTCACGTGGTCAAACAGAGAGTGATTATTCCTCTACACGGTTCCATCAAACACTCCCGGGGTCAGACACAGGGTGAATCTCCCTCCACACCGTCCCATCACACACTCCTGGGGTCAGACACAGGGTGATTATTGATCTACACGGTCCCATCAAACACTCCCGGGGTCAGACACAGAGTGAATATCCGTCCACACCGTCCCATCACACACTCCCGGGGTCAGACACAGAGTGATTATTCCTCTACACCGCCCATCAAACTCTCCCGGGGTCAGACACAGAGTGATTATTCCTCTACACGGTCCCATCAAACGCTCCCGGGGATCAGACACAGAGTGATTATTCCTCTACACGGTCCCATGAAACACTCCCGGGGTCAGTCACACGGTGAATCTCCCTCCACACCGTCCCATCACACTCTCCCGGGGACAGACACAGAGAGATTATTCCTCTTCACGGTCCCATCAAACACTCCCGGGGGTCAGACACAGAGCGATTATTCCTCTACACTGTACAATCAAACACTCCGTGGGTCAGACACACAGTGATTATTCCTCTGCACGGTCCCATCAAACACTCTCGGAGTCAGACACAGAGTGAATCTCCCTCCAAGCCGTCCCATCACACTCTCCCGGGGACAGACACAGAGTGATTATTCCTCTACACGGTCCCATCAAACACTCCCGTGGTCAGACACAGAGTGATTATTCCTCTACACGGTCCCATGAAACACTCCCGGGGTCAGACACAGAGTGAATCTCCGTCCACAACGTCCCAACACGCTCTCCCGGGGTCAGACACAGAGTGATTATTCCTCTACACGGTCCCATGAAACACTCCCGGGGTCAGACACAGAGTGAATCTCCCTCCACACCGTCCCGTCACAAACTCCCGGGGTCAGACACAGAGTGATTATCCTCTACACCGCCCATCACGCACTCCCGGGGTCAGACACAGAGTGAATCTCCCTCCACACGGTCCCATCACACACTCCCTGGGTCATACACAGAGGGATTATTCCTCAACACGGTCCCATCAAACACTGCTAAGGTTAGACACAGTGTGAATCTCCTTCAACGCCGTCCCATCACACACTCCCGGGGTCAGACACAGAGTGAATATTCCTCTACACGGTCCCATCAAACACTCCCGGGGTAAGACACAGAGTGATTATGCCACTACAAGGTCCCATCAAACAGTCCCGGGATCAGACACAGAGTGATTCTCAATCCACAACGTCCCATCACACACTCCCGGGGTCAGACACAGAGAGATTATTCCTCTAATCGATACCATCAAACACTCCCGGGGTCAGACACAGAGTGATTATTCCTCAACACGGTACCATCACACACTCCCGGTGTCAGACACAGTGTGAATCTCCTTCCACACCGTCCCATCACTCTCTCCCGGGGTCAGACACAGAGTGATTATTCCTCTACACGGTCCCATCAAACACTCTCCAGGTCAGACACAGAGTGAATCTCCCTCCACACCGTCCCATCACACACTCCCGGGGTCTGACACAGAGAGATTATTCCTCTACACGGTACCATCACACAGTCCCGGGGTCAGACAGAGAGAGATTATTCCTCTACACCGACGCATCACACACTCCCGTGGTCAAACTCAGAGTGATTATACCTCTACACGGTCCCATGAAACACTCCCGGTGTCAGACACAGAGTGAATCTCCCTCCACACCGTCCCGTCACAAACTCCCGGGGTCAGACACAGAGTAATTATTCCTCTACACCGCCCATCACAAACTCCCGGGGTCAGACACAGAGTAATTATTTCTCTGCACCGCACATCACACACTCCCTGGGTCAGACACAGAGTGAATCTCCCTGCTAATCGTCCCATCACACACTCCCGGGGTCAAACACAGAGTGATTATTCCTCTACACGGTCCAATCAAACACTCCCGGGGTCAGCCACAGAGTGATTATTCCTCTACACCGCCCATCACACTCTCCAGGGGTCAGACACAGAGTGAATCTCCCTACACACCCTCCCATCACACACTCCCCGGGTCAGACACAGTGTGATTATTGATCTACACGGTCCCATCAAATACTCCCGGGGTCAGACACAGAGTGAATCTCCGTCCACACCGTCCCATCACAGACTCCCGGGGTCAGACACAGGGTGATTATTCCTCTACACGGTCCCATCAAACACTCCCGGGGGTCAGACACAGAGCGGTTATTCCTCTACACTGTACCATCAAACAGTCCGTGGGTCAGACACACAGTGATTATTACTCTACACGGTCCCATCAATTACTCCCGGGGTTAGACACAGAGTGAATCTCAATTCACACCGTCCCATCACACACTCCCCGGGTCAGACACAGAGAGATTATTCCTCTACACGATACCATCAAACATTCCCGGGGTCAGACACAGAGCGATTATTCCTCTACACTATACCATCAAACACTCCTGGGGTCAGACACAGCGCGATTATTGCTCTACACGGTCGAATCTCACACTCCCGGGGTCAGACACAGAGTGAATGCTCCTCTACACCGCACATCACACACTCCCTGGGTCAGACACAGAGTGAATCTCCGTCCACACCGTCCCTTCACACACTCCCGGGGTCAGACACAGAGTGATTATTCCTCTACACGGTCCCATCAAACACTCCCGGGGGTCAGACACAGCGATTATTCCTCTACACTGTACCATCACACACTCCCGGGGTCAGACACGGTGTGAATCTCCTTCAACACCGTCCCATCACAAACTCCCAAGGTCAGACACAGAGTGAATATTCCTCTACACGGTCCCATCAAACACTCTGCAGGTCAGACACAGAGTGAATCTCCCTCCACACCGTCCCATCACACACTCCCGGGGTCTGACACAGAGAGATTATTCCTCTACACGGTACCATCAAACAGTCCCGGGGTCAGACACAGAGAGATTCTTCCTCTACACCGACGCATCACACACTCCCGTGGTCAAACACAGAGTGATTATACCTCTACACGGTCCCATGAAACACTCCCGGTGTCAGACACAGAGTGAATCTCCCTCCACACCGTCCCGTCACAAACTCCCGGGGTCAGACACAGAGTAATTATTCCTCTACACCGCCCATCACAAACTCCCGGGGTCAGACACAGAGTAATTATTCCTCTGCACCGCACATCACACACTCCCTGTGTCAGACACAGAGTGAATCTCCCTGCTAATCGTCCCATCACACACTCCCGGGGTCAAACACAGAGTGATTATTCCTCTACACGGTCCAATCAAACACTCCCGGGGTCAGCCACAGAGTGATTATTCCTCTACACCGCCCATCACACTCTCCAGGGGTCAGACACAGAGTGAATCTCCCTACACACCCTCCCATCACACACTCCCCGGGTCAGACACAGTGTGATTATTGATCTACACGGTCCCATCAAATACTCCCGGGGTCAGACACAGAGTGAATCTCCGTCCACACCGTCCCATCACAGACTCCCGGGGTCAGACACAGGGTGATTATTCCTCTACACGGTCCCATCAAACACTCCCGGGGGTCAGACACAGAGCGGTTATTCCTCTACACTGTACCATCAAACAGTCCGTGGGTCAGACACACAGTGATTATTACTCTACACGGTCCCATCAATTACTCCCGGGGTTAGACACAGAGTGAATCTCAATTCACACCGTCCCATCACACACTCCCGGGGTCAGACACAGAGAGATTATTCCTCTACACGATACCATCAAACATTCCCGGGGTCAGACACAGAGCGATTATTCCTCTACACTATACCATCAAACACTCCTGGGGTCAGACACAGCGCGATTATTGCTCTACACGGTCGAATCTCACACTCCCGGGGTCAGACACAGAGTGAATGCTCCTCTACACCGCACATCACACACTCCCTGGGTCAGACACAGAGTGAATCTCCGTCCACACCGTCCCTTCACACACTCCCGGGGTCAGACACAGAGTGATTATTCCTCTACACGGTCCCATCAAACACTCCC
The DNA here is from genome assembly GCF_030144855.1 of Hypanus sabinus. Lineage (NCBI taxonomy): Eukaryota > Metazoa > Chordata > Chondrichthyes > Myliobatiformes > Dasyatidae > Hypanus > Hypanus sabinus. Next base: position 30,496 of record NW_026781827.1, read on the forward strand.
GGGGGTCAGACACAGCGATTATTCCTCTACACTGTACCATCACACACTCCCGGGGTCAGACACGGTGTGAATCTCCTTCAACACCGTCCCATCACAAACTCCCAAGGTCAGACACAGAGTGAATATTCCTCTACACGGTCCCATCAAACACTCTGCAGGTCAGACACAGAGTGAATCTCCCTCCACACCGTCCCATCACACACTCCCGGGGTCTGACACAGAGAGATTATTCCTCTACACGGTACCATCAAACAGTCCCGGGGTCAGACACAGCGATTATTCCTCTACACTGTACCATCACACACTCCCGGGGTCAGACACGGTGTGAATCTCCTTCAACACCGTCCCATCACAAACTCCCAAGGTCAGACACAGAGTGAATATTCCTCTACACGGTCCCATCAAACACTCTGCAGGTCAGACACAGAGTGAATCTCCCTCCACACCGTCCCATCACACACTCCCGTGGTCAAACACAGAGTGATTATACCTCTACACGGTCCCATGAAACACTCCCGGTGTCAGACACAGAGTGAATCTCCCTCCACACCGTCCCGTCACAAACTCCCGGGGTCAGACACAGAGTAATTATTCCTCTACACCGCCCATCACAAACTCCCGGGGTCAGACACAGAGTAATTATTCCTCTGCACCGCACATCACACACTCCCTGTGTCAGAATCAGAGTGAATCTCCCTGCTAATCGTCCCATCACACACTCCCGGGGTCAAACACAGAGTGATTATTCCTCTACACGGTCCAATCAAACACTCCCGGGGTCAGCCACAGAGTGATTATTCCTCTACACCGCCCATCACACTCTCCAGGGGTCAGACACAGAGTGAATCTCCCTACACACCCTCCCATCACACACTCCCCGGGTCAGACACAGTGTGATTATTGATCTACACGGTCCCATCAAATACTCCCGGGGTCAGACACAGAGTGAATCTCCGTCCACACCGTCCCATCACAGACTCCCGGGGTCAGACACAGGGTGATTATTCCTCTACACGGTCCCATCAAACACTCCCGGGGGTCAGACACAGAGCGGTTATTCCTCTACACTGTACCATCAAACAGTCCGTGGGTCAGACACACAGTGATTATTACTCTACACGGTCCCATCAATTACTCCCGGGGTTAGACACAGAGTGAATCTCAATTCACACCGTCCCATCACACACTCCCGGGGTCAGACACAGAGAGATTATTCCTCTACACGATACCATCAAACATTCCCGGGGTCAGACACAGAGCGATTATTCCTCTACACTATACCATCAAACACTCCTGGGGTCAGACACAGCGCGATTATTGCTCTACACGGTCGAATCTCACACTCCCGGGGTCAGACACAGAGTGAATGCTCCTCTACACCGCACATCACACACTCCCTGGGTCAGACACAGAGTGAATCTCCGTCCACACCGTCCCTTCACACACTCCCGGGGTCAGACACAGAGTGATTATTCCTCTACACGGTCCCATCAAACACTCCCGGGGGTCAGACACAGCGATTATTCCTCTACACTGTACCATCACACACTCCCGGGGTCAGACACGGTGTGAATCTCCTTCAACACCGTCCCATCACAAACTCCCAAGGTCAGACACATAGTGAATATTCCTCTACACGGTCCCATCAAACACTCACGGGGTCAGACACAGAGTGATTATTCCTCTACACGGTCCCATCAAACATTCCCGTGGGTCAGACACAGAGCGAATCTCCCTCCACACCGTCCCATCACACACTCCCGGGGTCAGACACAGAGAGATTATTCCTCTACACGGTCCCATCAAACACTCCCGTGGGTCAGACACAGAGCGATTATTCCTCTACACTGTACAATCAAACACTCCGTGGGTCAGACACACAGTGATTAATCCTCTGCACGGTCCCATCAAACACTCTCGGGGTCAGACACAGAGTGAATCTCCCTCCACGCCGTCCCATCACACTCTCCCGTGGTCAGACACAGAGTGATTATTCCTCTACACGATCCCATCAAACACTCCCGTGGTCAGACACAGAGTGATTATTCCTCTACACGGCCCCATCAAACTCTCCCGGGGTCAGACACAGAGTGATTATTCCTCTACACGATACCATCAAACACTCCCGGGGTGAGACACAGAGTGATTATTGCTCTACACGGTCCCATCTCACACTCCCGGGGTCAGACACAGAGTGAATGTTCCTCTACACCGCACATCACACACTCCCTGTGTCAGACACAGAGTGAATCACCCTCCACACCGTCCCATCAAACACTCCCTGGGTCAGACACAGTGTGAATTTATATCCACACCGTCCCATCACACACTCCCGGGGTCAGACACAGAGTGATTATTGATCTACACGGTCCCATCAAACACTCCCGGGGTCGGACACAGAGTGAATCTCCGTCCACACCGTCCCATCACACACTCCCGGGGTCAGACACAGGGTGATTATTCCTCTACACGGTCCCATCAAACACTCCCGGGGTCAGGCACAGAGTGATTATTCCTCTACACGGTCCAATCAAACACTCCCGGGGTCAGCCACAGAGTGAATCTCCCTACACACCGTCCCATCACACACTCCCGGGGTCAGACACAGAGTGATTATTGATCTGCACGGTCCCATCAAACACTCCCGGGGTCAGACACAGAGTGAATCTCCGTCCACACCGTCCCATCACACACTCCCGGGGTCAGACACAGGGTGATTATTCCTCTACACGGTCCCATCAAACAATCCCGGGGGTCAGACACAGAGCGATTATTCCTCTACACTGTACCATCAAACACTCCGTTGGTCAGACACACAGTGATTATTCCTCTCCACCGTCCCATCAAATACTCCCGGGTTCAGACACAGAGTGAATCTCCCTCCACGCCGTCCCATCACACTCTCCCGTGGTCAGAGACAGAGTGATTATTCCTCTACACGGTTCCAAACACTCCCGTGGTCAGACACAGAGTGATTATTCCTCTACACGGCCCCATCAAACTCTCCCGGGGTCAGACACAGAGTGATTATTCCTCTACACGGTCCCATCAAACGCTCCGGGGGATCAGACACAGAGTGATTATTCCTCTACACGGTCCCATCGAACACTCCTGGGGTCAGACACAGAGTGAATCTCCGTCCACACCGTCCCATCACACACTCCCGAGGTCAGACACAAGGTGATTATTCCTCTACACGGTCCCATCAAACTCTCCCGGGGGTCAGACACAGAGCGTTTATTCCTCTACACTTTACCATCAAACACTCCGTGGGTCAGACACACAGTGATTATTCCTCTCCACCGTCCCATCAAATACTCCCGGTTTCAGACACAGAGTGAATTTCCCTCCACGCCGTCCCATCACACTCTCCCGGGGTCAGACACAGAGTGATTATTCCTCTACACGGTCCCATCAAACACTCCCGTGGTCAGACACAGAGTGATTATTCCTCTACACGGCCCCATCAAACTCTCCCGGGGTCAGCCACAGAGTGATTATTCCTCTACACGGTCAAATCAAACGCTCCCGGGGATCAGACACAGAGTGATTATTCCTCTACACTGTCCCATGAAACACTCCCGGGGTCAGACACAGAGTGAATTTATATCCACACCGTCCCATCATACACTCCCGGGGTCAGACGCAGAGTGATTATTCCTCTACACGGTCCCGTCAAACACTACCGCGGTCAGACACAGAGTGATTAATCCTCTACACCGACGCATCACACACTCACGTGGTCAAACAGAGAGTGATTATTCCTCTACACGGTTCCATCAAACACTCCCGGGGTCAGACACAGGGTGAATCTCCCTCCACACCGTCCCATCACACACTCCCGGGTTCAGACACAGAGAGATTATTCCTCTACACGGTCCCATCAAACACTCCCGTGGGTCAGACACAGAGCGATTATTCCTCTACACAGTACAATCAAACACTCCGTGGGTCAGACACACAGTGATTAATCCTCTGCACGGTCCCATCAAACACTCTCGGGGTCAGACACAGAGTGAATCTCCCTCCACGCCGTCCCATCACACTCTCCCGGGGTCAGACACAGAGAGATTATTCCTCTACACGGTCCCATCAAACACTCCCGTGGGTCAGACACAGAGCGATTATTCCTCTACACAGTACAATCAAAGACTCCGTGGGTCAGACACACAGTGATTAATCCTCTGCACGGTCCCATCAAACACTCCCGGGGGTCAGACACAGAGCGATTATTCCTCTACACTGTACCATCAAACACTCCGTGGGTCAGACACACAGTGATTATTCCTCTCCACCGTCCCATCAAATACTCCCGGGTTCAGACACAGAGTGAATCTCCCTCCACGCCGTCCCATCACACTCTCCCGGGGTCAGACACAGAGTGATTATTCCTCTACACGATCCCATCAAACACTCCCGTGGTCAGACACAGAGTGATTATTCCTCTACACGGCCCCAACAAACTCTCCCGGGGTCAGACACAGAGTGATTATTCCTCTACACGGTCCCATCAAACGCTCCGGGGGATCAGACACAGAGTGATTATTCCTCTACACGGTCCCATCGAACACTCCCGGGGTCAGACACAGAGTGAATCTCCGTCCACACCGTCCCATCACACACTCCCGAGGTCAGACACAAGGTGATTATTCCTCTACACGGTCCCATCAAACTCTCCCGGGGGTCAGACACAGAGCGATTATTCCTCTACACTTTACCATCAAACACTCCGTGGGTCAGACACACAGTGATTATTCCTCTCCACCGTCCCATCAAATACTCCCGGTTTCAGACACAGAGTGAATTTCCCTCCACGCCGTCCCATCACACTCTCCCGGGGTCAGACACAGAGTGATTATTCCTCTACACGGTCCCATCAAACACTCCCGTGGTCAGACACAGAGTGATTATTCCTCTACACGGCCCCATCAAACTCTCCAGGGGTCAGACACAGAGTGATTATTCCTCTACACGGTCCCATCAAACGCTCCCGGGGATCAGACACAGAGTGATTATTCCTCTACACGGTCCCATGAAACACTCCCGGGGTCAGACACAGAGTGAATTTATATCCACACCGTCCCATCATACACTCCCGGGGTCAGACGCAGAGTGATTATTCCTCTACACGGTCCCGTCAAACACTACCGCGGTCAGACACAGAGTGATTAATCCTCTACACCGACGCATCACACACTCACGTGGTCAAACAGAGAGTGATTATTCCTCTACACGGTTCCATCAAACACTCCCGGGGTCAGACACAGGGTGAATCTCCCTCCACACCGTCCCATCACACACTCCCGGGTTCAGACACAGAGAGATTATTCCTCTACACGGTCCCATCAAACACTCCCGTGGGTCAGACACAGAGCGATTATTCCTCTACACAGTACAATCAAACACTCCGTGGGTCAGACACACAGTGATTAATCCTCTGCACGGTCCCATCAAACACTCTCGGGGTCAGACACAGAGTGAATCTCCCTCCACGCCGTCCCATCACACTCTCCCGGGGTCAGACACAGAGAGATTATTCCTCTACACGGTCCCATCAAACACTCCCGTGGGTCAGACACAGAGCGATTATTCCTCTACACAGTACAATCAAACACTCCGTGGGTCAGACACACAGTGATTAATCCTCTGCACGGTCCCATCAAACACTCTCGGGGTCAGACACAGAGTGAATCTCCCTCCACGCCGTCCCATCACACTCTCCCGGGGTCAGACACAGAGAGATTATTCCTCTACACGGTCCCATCAAACACTCCCGTGGGTCAGACACAGAGCGATTATTCCTCTACACAGTACAATCAAACACTCCGTGGGTCAGACACACAGTGATTAATCCTCTGCACGGTCCCATCAAACACTCCCGGGGGTCAGACACAGAGCGATTATTCCTCTACACTGTACCATCAAACACTCCGTGGGTCAGACACACAGTGATTATTCCTCTCCACCGTCCCATCAAATACTCCCGGGTTCAGACACAGAGTGAATCTCCCTCCACGCCGTCCCATCACACTCTCCCGGGGTCAGACACAGAGTGATTATTCCTCTACACGATCCCATCAAACACTCCCGTGGTCAGACACAGAGTGATTATTCCTCTACACGGCCCCAACAAACTCTCCCGGGGTCAGACACAGAGTGATTATTCCTCTACACGGTCCCATCAAACGCTCCGGGGGATCAGACACAGAGTGATTATTCCTCTACACGGTCCCATCGAACACTCCCGGGGTCAGACACAGAGTGAATCTCCGTCCACACCGTCCCATCACACACTCCCGAGGTCAGACACAAGGTGATTATTCCTCTACACGGTCCCATCAAACTCTCCCGGGGGTCAGACACAGAGCGATTATTCCTCTACACTGTACAATCAAACACTCCGTGGGTCAGACACACAGTGATTAATCCTCTGCACGGTCCCATCAAACACTCCCGGGGGTCAGACACAGAGCGATTATTCCTCTACACTGTACCATCAAACACTCCGTGGGTCAGACACACAGTGATTATTCCTCTGAACCGTCCCATCAAATACTCCCGGTTTCAGACACAGAGTGAATTTCCCTCCACGCCGTCCCATCACACTCTCCCGGGGTCAGACACAGAGTGATTATTCCTCTACACGGTCCCATCAAACACTCCCGTGGTCAGACACAGAGTGATTATTCCTCTACACGGCCCCATCAAACTCTCCCGGGGTCAGACACAGAGTGATTATTCCTCTACACGGTCCAATCTAACGCTCCCGGGGATCAGACACAGAGTGATTATTCCTCTACACGGTCCCATGAAACACTCCCGGGGTCAGACACAGAGTGAATCTCCGTCCAACCGTCCCAACACACACTCCCGGGGTCAGACACAGAGAGAATTTATATCCACACCGTCCCATCATACACTCCCGGGGTCAGACGCAGAGTGATTATTCCTCTACACGGTCCCGTCAAACACTACCGGGGTCAGACACAGAGTGATTAATCCTCTACACCGACGCATCACACACTCACGTGGTCAAACAGAGAGCGATTATTCCTCTACACTGTACAATCAAACACTCCGTGGGTCAGACACACAGTGATTAATCCTCTGCACGGTCCCATCAAACACTCTCGGGGTCAGACACAGAGTGAATCTCCCTCCACGCCGTCCCATCACACTCTCCCGTGGTCAGACACAGAGTGATTATTCCTCTACACGGTCCCATCAAACTCTCCCGGGGATCAGGCACAGAGTGATTATTCCTCTACACGGTCCCATGAAACACTCCCGGGGTCAGACAGAGTGATTATTCCTCTACACGGTTCCAGCAAACACTCCTGGAGTCAGACACAGTGTGAATCTCCCTCCACACCGTCCCGTCACAAACACCCCGGTGTCAGACACAGAGTGATTATCCTCTAACCGCCCATCACGCAGTCCCGCGGTCAGACACAGAGTGAATCTCCCTCCACACGGTCCCATCACACACTCCCAGGGTCATACACAGAGGGATTATTCCTCAACACGGTCCCATCAAACACTGCTAAGGTTAGACACAGTGAGAATCTCCTTCAACACCGTCCCATCACACACTCCCGGGGTCAGACACAGAGTGAATATTCCTCTACACTGTCGCATCAAACTCTCCCGGGGTAAGTCACAGAGTGATTATTCCACTACAAGGTCCCATCAAACAGTCCCCGGGTCAGACACAGAGTGATTCTCAATCCACACCGTCCCATCACACACTCCCGGGGTCAGACACAGAGAGATTATTCCTCTAATCGATACCATCAAACACTCTCGGGGTCAGACACAGAGTGATTATTCCTCTACACGGTCCCATCAAACGCTCCGGGGGATCAGACACAGAGTGATTATTCCTCTACACGGTCCCATCGAACACTCCCGGGGTCAGACACAGAGTGAATCTCCGTCCACACCGTCCCATCACACACTCCCGAGGTCAGACACAAGGTGATTATTCCTCTACACGGTCCCATCAAACTCTCCCGGGGGTCAGACACAGAGCGATTATTCCTCTACACTGTACAATCAAACACTCCGTGGGTCAGACACACAGTGATTAATCCTCTGCACGGTCCCATCAAACACTCCCGGGGGTCAGACACAGAGCGATTATTCCTCTACACTGTACCATCAAACACTCCGTGGGTCAGACACACAGTGATTATTCCTCTGAACCGTCCCATCAAATACTCCCGGTTTCAGACACAGAGTGAATTTCCCTCCACGCCGTCCCATCACACTCTCCCGGGGTCAGACACAGAGTGATTATTCCTCTACACGGTCCCATCAAACACTCCCGTGGTCAGACACAGAGTGATTATTCCTCTACACGGCCCCATCAAACTCTCCCGGGGTCAGACACAGAGTGATTATTCCTCTACACGGTCCCATCTAACGCTCCCGGGGATCAGACACAGAGTGATTATTCCTCTACACGGTCCCATGAAACACTCCCGGGGTCAGACACAGAGTGAATCTCCGTCCAACCGTCCCAACACACACTCCCGGGGTCAGACACAGAGAGAATTTATATCCACACCGTCCCATCATACACTCCCGGGGTCAGACGCAGAGTGATTATTCCTCTACACGGTCCCGTCAAACACTACCGGGGTCAGACACAGAGTGATTAATCCTCTACACCGACGCATCACACACTCACGTGGTCAAACAGAGAGCGATTATTCCTCTACACTGTACAATCAAACACTCCGTGGGTCAGACACACAGTGATTAATCCTCTGCACGGTCCCATCAAACACTCTCGGGGTCAGACACAGAGTGAATCTCCCTCCACGCCGTCCCATCACACTCTCCCGTGGTCAGACACAGAGTGATTATTCCTCTACACGGTCCCATCAAACTCTCCCGGGGATCAGGCACAGAGTGATTATTCCTCTACACGGTCCCATGAAACACTCCCGGGGTCAGACAGAGTGATTATTCCTCTACACGGTTCCAGCAAACACTCCTGGAGTCAGACACAGTGTGAATCTCCCTCCACACCGTCCCGTCACAAACACCCCGGTGTCAGACACAGAGTGATTATCCTCTAACCGCCCATCACGCAGTCCCGCGGTCAGACACAGAGTGAATCTCCCTCCACACGGTCCCATCACACACTCCCAGGGTCATACACAGAGGGATTATTCCTCAACACGGTCCCATCAAACACTGCTAAGGTTAGACACAGTGAGAATCTCCTTCAACACCGTCCCATCACACACTCCCGGGGTCAGACACAGAGTGAATATTCCTCTACACTGTCGCATCAAACTCTCCCGGGGTAAGTCACAGAGTGATTATTCCACTACAAGGTCCCATCAAACAGTCCCCGGGTCAGACACAGAGTGATTCTCAATCCACACCGTCCCATCACACACTCCCGGGGTCAGACACAGAGAGATTATTCCTCTAATCGATACCATCAAACACTCTCGGGGTCAGACACAGAGTGATTATTCCTCTACACGGTCCCATCTCACACTCCCGGGGTCAGACACAGAGTGAATGTTCCTCTACACCGCAAATCACACTCTCCCTGGGTCAGACACAGAGTGAATCTCCCTCCACACCGTCCCATCAAACACTCCCTGGGTCAGACACAGTGTGAATTTATATCCACACCGTCCCTTCATAAACACAGGGTGATTATTGATCTACACGGTCCCATCAAACACTCCCGGGGTCAGACACAGAGTGAATCTCCGTCCACACCGTCCCATCACACACTCCCGGGGTCAGACACAGAGTGATTATTCCTCTACACCGCCCATCAAACTGTCCCGGGGTCAGACACAGAGTGATTATTCCTCTACACGGTCCCATCAAACGCTCCCGGGGATCAGACACAGAGTGATTATTCCTCTACACGGTCCATTGAAACACTCCTGGGGTCAGACACAGACTGAATCTCCGTCCACACCGTCCCATCACACACTCCCGAGGTCAGACACAAGGTGATTATTCCTCTACACGGTCCCATCAAACTCTCCCGGGGGTCAGACACAGAGCGATTATTCCTCTACACTGTACCATCAAACACTCCGTAGGTCAGACACACAGTGATTATTCCTCTCCACCGTCCGATCAAATACTCCCGGGTTCAGACACAGAGTGAATCTCCCTCCACGCCGTCCCATCACACTCTCCCGGGGTCAGACACAGAGTGATTATTCCTCTACACGATCCCATCAAACTCTCCCGGGGTCAGACACAGAGTGATTATTCCTCTACACGGTCCCATCAAACGCTCCGGGGGATCAGACACAGAGTGATTATTCCTCTACACGGTCCCATCGAACACTCCCGTGGTCAGACACAGAGTGAATCTCCGTCCACACCGTCCCATCACACACTCCGGGGGATCAGACACAGAGTGATTATTCCTCTACACGGTCCCATCAAACACTCCCGGGGTCAGACACAGAGTGATTATTCCTCTACACGGTCCCATCGAACACTCCCGTGGTCAGACACAGAGTGAATCTCCGTCCACACCGTCCCATCACACACTCCGGGGGATCAGACACAGAGTGATTATTCCTCTACACGATCCCATCAAACACTCCCGTGGTCAGACACAGAGTGATTATTCCTCTACACGGCCCCAACAAACTCTCCCGGGGTCAGACACAGAGTGATTATTCCTCTACACGGTCCCATCAAACGCTCCGGGGGATCAGACACAGAGTGATTATTCCTCTACACGGTCCCATCGAACACTCCCGGGGGTCCAGACACAGAGTGAATCTCCGTCCACACCGTCCCATCACACACTCCCGAGGTCAGACACAAGTGATTATTCCTCTACACGGTCCCATCAAACTCTCCCGGGGGTCAGACACAGAGCGATTATTCCTCTACACTGTACAATCAAACACTCCGTGGGTCAGACACACAGTGATTAATCCTCTGCACGGTCCCATCAAACACTCCCGGGGGTCAGAGACAGAGCGATTATTCCTCTACACTGTACCATCAAACAGCTCCGTGGGTCAGACACACAGTGATTATTCCTCTGAACCGTCCCATCAAATACTCCCGGTTTCAGACACAGAGTGAATTTCCCTCCACGCCGTCCCATCACACTCTCCCGGGGTCAGACACAGAGTGATTATTCCTCTACACGGTCCCATCAAACACTCCCGTGGTCAAGACACAGAGTGATTATTCCTCTACACGGCCCCATCAAAACTCTCCCGGGGGTCAGACACAGAGTGATTATTCCTCTACACGGTCCCATCTAACGCTCCCGGGGATCAGACACAGAGTGATTATTCCTCTACACGGTCCCATGAAACACTCCCGGGGTCAGACACAGAGTGAATCTCCGTCCAACCGTCCCAACACACACTCCCGGGGTCAGACACAGAGAGAATTTATATCCACACCGTCCCATCATACACTCCCGGGGTCAGACGCAGAGTGATTATTCCTCTACACGGTCCCGTCAAACACTACCGGGGGTCAGACACAGAGTGATTAATCCTCTACACCGACGCATCACACACTCACGTGGTCAAACAGAGAGCGATTATTCCTCTACACTGTACAATCAAACACTCCGTGGGTCAGACACACAGTGATTAATCCTCTGCACGGTCCCATCAAACACTCTCGGGGTCAGACACAGAGTGAATCTCCCTCCACGCCGTCCCATCACACTCTCCCGTGGTCAGACACAGAGTGATTATTCCTCTACACGGTCCCATCAAACTCTCCCGGGGATCAGACACAGAGTGATTATTCCTCTACACGGTCCCATGAAACACTCCCGGGGTCAGACAGAGTGATTATTCCTCTACACGGTTCCAGCAAACACACCTGGTGTCAGACACAGAGTGAATCTCCCTCCACCACCGTCCCGTCACAAACACCCCGGTGTCAGACACAGAGTGATTATCCTCTAACCGCCCATCACGCAGTCCCGCGGTCAGACACAGAGTGAATCTCCCTCCACACGGTCCCATCACACCACTCCCAGGGTCATACACAGAGGGATTATCCTCAACACGTTCCCATCAAACACTGCTAAGGTTAGACACAGTGAGAATCTCCTTCAACACCGTCCCATCACACACTCCCGGGGTCAGACACAGAGTGAATATTCCTCTACACTGTCGCATCAAACTCTCCCGGGGTAAGTCACAGAGTGATTATTCCACTACAAGGTCCCAGCAAACAGTCCCCGGGTCAGACACAGAGTGATTCTCAATCCACACCGTCCCGATCACACACTCCCGGGGTCAGACACAGAGAGATTATTCCTCTAATCGATACCATCAAACACTCTCGGGTCAGACACAGAGTGATTATTTCTCTACACGGTCCCATCTCACACTCCCGGGGTCAGACACAGAGTGAATGTTCCTCTACACCGCAAATCACACTCTCCCTGGGTCAGACACAGAGTGATCTCCCTCCACACCGTCCCATCAAACACTCCCTGGGTCAGACACAGTGTGAATTTATATCCACACGTCCATCATACACTCCCGGGGTCAGACACAGAGTGATTATACCTCTACACGGTCTAAACAAACACTCAAGGGGTCAGACACAGAGGGATTATTCCTCTACACGGTCCGTCAAACACTACCGGGGTCAGACACAGAGTGATTAATCCTCTACACCGACGCATCACACACTCACGTGGTCAAACAGAGAGTGGTTATTCCTCTACACGGTTCCATCAAACACTCCGGGGTCAGACACAGGGTGAATCTCCCTCCACACCGTCCCATCACACACTCCTGGGTGTCAAACACAGGGTGATTATTGATCTACACGGTCCCATCAACACTCCCGGGTCAGACACAGAGTGAATCTCCGTCCACACCGTCCCATCACACACTCCCGGGGTCAGACACAGAGTGATTATTCCTCTACACCGCCCATCAAACTCTCCGGGTCAGACACAGAGTGATTATTCCTCTACACGGTCCATCAAACGCTCCCGGGATCAGACACAGAGTGATTATTCCTCTACACGGTCCATTGAAACACTCCTGGGGTCAGACACAGAGTGAATCTCCGTCCACACCGTCCCATCACACACTCCCGAGTTCAGACACAAGGTGATTATTCCTCTACACGGTCCCATCAAACTCTCCCGGGGGTCAGACACAGAGCGATTATTCCTCTACACTGTACCATCAAACAATCCGTGGGTCAGACACACAGTGATTATTCCTCTCCACCGTCCCATCAAATACTCCCGGGTTCAGACACAGAGTGAATCTCCCTCCACGCCGTCCCATCACACTCTCCCGGGGTCAGACACAGAGTTGATTATTCCTCTACACGATCCCATCAAACTCTCCCGGGGTCAGACACAGAGTGATTATTCCTCTACACGGTCCCATCAAACGCTCCGGGGGATCAGACACAGAGTGATTATCCTCTACACGGTCCCATCGAACACTCCGTGGTCAGACACAGAGTGAATCTCCGTCCACACCGTCCCATCACACACTCCGGGGGATCAGACACAGAGTGATTATTCCTCTACACGGTCCCATCAAACACTCCCGGGGTCAGACACAGAGTGATTATTCCTCAACACGGTACCATCACACACTCCCGGTGTCAGGACCACAGTGTGAATCTCCTTCCACACCGTCCCATCACTCTCTCCCGGGTCAGACACAGAGTGATTATTCCTCTACACGGTCCCATCAAACACTCTCCAGGTCAGACACAGAGTGAATCTCCCTCCACACCCGTCCCATCACACACTCCGGGGTCTGACACAGAGAGATTATTCCTCTACACGGTACCATCACACAGTCCCGGGTCAGACACAGAGAGATTATTCCTCTACACCGACGCATCACACACTCCCGTGGTCAAACACAGAGGGATTATACCTCTACACGGTCCATGAAACACTCCCGGTGTCAGACACAGAGTGAATCTCCCTCCACACCGTCCCGTCACAAACTCCCGGGGTCAGACACAGAGTAATTATTCCTCTACACCGCCCATCACAAACTCCCGGGGTCAGACACAGAGTAATTATTCCTCTGCACCGCACATCACACACTCCCTGGGTCAGACACAGAGTGATTATTCCTCTACACCGCCCATCACACTCTCCAGGGGTCAGACACAGAGTGAATCTCCCTACACACCCTCCCATCACACACTCCCCGGGTCAGACACAGTGTGATTATTGATCTACACGGTCCCATCAAATAGTCCCGGGGTCAGACACAGAGTGAATCTCCGTCCACACCGTCCCATCACAGGACTCCCGGGGTCAGACACAGGGTGATTATTCCTCTACACGGTCCCATCAAACACTCCCGGGGGTCAGACACAGAGCGGTTATTCCTCTACACTGTACCATCAAACAGTCCGTGGGTCAGACACACAGTGATTTATTACTCTACACGGTCCCATCAATTACTCCCGGGTTAGACACAGAGTGAATCTCAATTCACACCGTCCCATCACACACTCCCGGGGTCAGACACAGAGAGATTATTCCTCTACACGATACCATCAAACACTCCTGGGGTCAGACACAGCGCGATTATTGCTCTACACGGTCGAATCTCACACTCCCGGGGTCAGACACAGAGTGAATGCTCCTCTACACCGCACATCACACACTCCCTGGGTCAGACACAGAGGAATCTCCGTCCACACCGTCCCTTCACACACTCCCGGGGTCAGACACAGAGTGATTATTCCTCTACACGGTCCCATCAAACACTCCGGGGTCAGACACAGCGATTATTCCTCTACACTGTACCATCACACACTCCCCGGGGTCAGACACGGTGTGATCTCCTTCAACACCGTCCCATCACAAACTCCCAAGGTCAGACACAGAGTGAATATTCCTCTACACGGTCCCATCAAACACTCTCCAGGTCAGACACAGAGTGAATCTCCCTCCACACCGTCCCATCACACACTCCCGGGGTCTGACACAGAGAGATTATTCCTCTACACGGTACCATCAAACAGTCCCGGGGTCAGACACAGAGAGATTATTCCTCTACACCGACGCATCACACACTCCCGTGGTCTAAACACAGAGTGATTATACCTCTACACGGTCCCATGAAACACTCCCGGTGTCAGACACAGAGTGAATCTCCCTCCACACCGTCCCGACACAAACTCCCGGGGTCAGACACAGAGTAATTATTCCTCTACACCGCCCATCACAAACTCCCGGGGTCAGACACAGAGTAATTATTCCTCTGCACCGCACATCACACACTCCCTGTGTCAGACACAGAGTGAATCTCCCTGCTAATCGTCCCATCACACACTCCCGGGGTCAAACACAGAGTGATTATTCCTCTACACGGTCCAATCAAACACTCCCGGGGTCAGCCACAGAGTGATTATTCCTCTACACCGCCCATCACACTCTCCAGGGGTCAGACACAGAGTGAATCTCCCTACACACCCTCCCATCACACACTCCCCGGGTCAGACACAGTGTGATTATTGATCTACACGGTCCCATCAAATACTCCCGGGGTCAGACACAGAGTGAATCTCCGTCCACACCGTCCCATCACAGACTCCCGGGGTCAGACACAGGGTGATTATTCCTCTACACGGTCCCATCAAACACTCCCGGGGGTCAGACACAGAGCGGTTATTCCTCTACACTGTACCATCAAACAGTCCGTGGGTCAGACACACAGTGATTATTACTCTACACGGTCCCATCAATTACTCCCGGGGTTAGACACAGAGTGAATCTCAATTCACACCGTCCCATCACACACTCCCGGGGTCAGACACAGAGAGATTATTCCTCTACACGATACCATCAAACATTCCCGGGGTCAGACACAGAGCGATTATTCCTCTACACTATACCATCAAACACTCCTGGGGTCAGACACAGCGCGATTATTGCTCTACACGGTCGAATCTCACACTCCCGGGGTCAGACACAGAGTGAATGCTCCTCTACACCGCACATCACACACTCCCTGGGTCAGACACAGAGTGAATCTCCGTCCACACCGTCCCTTCACACACTCCGGGGTCAGACACAGAGTGATTATTCCTCTACACGGTCCCATCAAACACTCCCGGGGGTCAGACACAGCGATTATTCCTCTACACTGTACCATCACACACTCCCGGGGTCAGACACGGTGTGAATCTCCTTCAACACCGTCCCATCACAAACTCCCAAGGTCAGACACAGAGTGAATATTCCTCTACACGGTCCCATCAAACACTCACGGGGTCAGACACAGAGTGATTATTGATCTACACGGTCCCATCAAACACTCCCGGGGTCGGACACAGAGTGAATCTCCGTCCACACCGTCCCATCACACACTCCCGGGGTCAGACACAGGGTGATTATTCCTCTACACGGTCCCATCAAACACTCCCGCGGTCAGGCACAGAGTGATTATTCATCTACACGGTCCAATCAAACACTCCCGGGGTCAGCCACAGAGTGAATCTCCCTACACACCGTCCCATCACACACTCCCGGGGTCAGACACAGAGTGATTATTGATCTACACGGTCCCATCAAACACTCCCGGGGTCAGACACAGAGTGAATCTCCGTCCACACCGTCCCATCACACACTCCCGGGGTCAGACACAGGGTGATTATTCCTCTACACGGTCCCATCAAACAATCCCGGGGGTCAGACACAGAGCGATTATTCCTCTACACTGTACCATCAAACACTCCGTGGGTCAGACACACAGTGATTATTCCTCTCCACCGTCCCATCAAATACTCCCGGGTTCAGACACAGAGTGAATCTCCCTCCACGCCGTCCCATCACACTCTCCCGTGGTCAGACACAGAGTGATTATTCCTCTACACGATCCCATCAAACACTCCCGTGGTCAGACACAGAGTGATTATTCCTCTACACGGCCCCATCAAACTCTCCCGGGGTCAGACACAGAGTGATTATTCCTCTACACGGTCCCATCAAACGCTCCGGGGGATCAGACACAGAGTGATTATTCCTCTACACGGTCCCATCACACACTCCCGAGGTCAGACACAAGGTGATTATTCCTCTACACGGTCCCATCAAACTCTCCCGGGGGTCAGACACAGAGCGATTATTCCTCTACACTTTACCATCAAACACTCCGTGGGTCAGACACACAGTGATTATTCCTCTCCACCGTCCCATCAAATACTCCCGGTTTCAGACACAGAGTGAATTTCCCTCCACGCCGTCCCATCACACTCTCCCGGGGTCAGACACAGAGTGATTATTCCTCTACACGGTCCCATCAAACACTCCCGTGGTCAGACACAGAGTGATTATTCCTCTACACGGCCCCATCAAACTCTCCCGGGGTCAGACACAGAGTGATTATTCCTCTACACGGTCCCATCAAACGCTCCCGGGGATCAGACACAGAGTGATTATTCCTCTACACGGTCCCATGAAACACTCCCGGGGTCAGACACAGAGTGAATTTATATCCACACCGTCCCATCATACACTCCCGGGGTCAGACGCAGAGTGATTATTCCTCTACACGGTCCCGTCAAACACTACCGCGGTCAGACACAGAGTGATTAATCCTCTACACCGACGCATCACACACTCCCGTGGGTCAGACACAGAGCCATTATTCCTCTACACAGTACAATCAAACACTCCGTGGGTCAGACACACAGTGATTAATCCTCTGCACGGTCCCATCAAACACTCCCGGGGGTCAGACACAGAGCGATTATTCCTCTACACTGTACCATCAAACACTCCGTGGGTCAGACACACAGTGATTAATCCTCTGCACGGTCCCATCAAACACTCCCGGGGGTCAGACACAGAGCGATTATTCCTCTACACTGTACCATCAAACACTCCGTGGGTCAGACACACAGTGATTATTCCTCTCCACCGTCCCATCAAACACTGCTAAGGTTAGACACAGTGAGAATCTCCTTCAACACCGTCCCATCACACACTCCCGTGGTCAGACACAGAGTGAATATTCCTCTACACGGTCCCATCAAACACTCACGGGGTCAGACACAGAGTGATTATTCCTCTACACGGCTGCATCAAACTCTCCCGTGGTCAGACACAGAGTGATTATTCCTCTACACGGTCCCATCAAACGCTCCCGGGGGTCAGACACAGAGTGATTATTCCTCTACACGGTCCCATCAAACACTCACGGGGTAAGAAACAGAGTGATTATTCCTCTACACAGTCCCATCACACACTCCCGGGGTCCGACACAGAGTGATTATTCCTCTACACGGTCCCGTCAAACACTCCCGGGGTCAGACACAGAGTGATTATTCCTCGACACGGTCCCATCAAACAATCCCGGGGTCAGATACAGAGTGATTATTCCTCTACACGGTCCCATCAAACTCTCCCGGGGTCAGATACAGAGTGAATCTCCGTCCACACCGTCCCATCACACACTCCCGGGGTCAGACACAGAGTGATTATTCCTCTACACGGTCCCATCAAACACTCCCGGGGGTCAGACACAGAGCGATTATTCCTCTACACTGTACCATCACACACTCCCGGGGGCAGACACAGACTGAATCTCCCTCCACACCGTCCCATCAAACACTCCCGGGGTAAGACACAGAGTGAATTTATATCCACACCGTCCCATCATACAAACCCTGGGTCAGACACAGAGTGATCATTCCTCTACACGGTCCCATCAAACACTCCTGTGGTCAGAAACAAAGTGATTATTCCTCTACACGGCCCCATCAAACTCTCCCGGGGTCAGACACAGATTGATTATTCCTCTACACGGTCCCATCAAACGCTCCCGGGGATCAGACACAGAGTGATTATTCCTCTACACGGTCCCATGAAACACTCCCGGGGTCAGACACAGAGTGAATCTCCGTCCACACCGTCCCAACACACACACCCGGGGTCAGACAGAGTGATTATTCCTCTACACGTTTCCAGCAAACACTCCCGGTGTCAGACACAGAGTGAATCTCCCTACACACCGTCCCGTCACAAACTCCCCGCGTCAGACACAGAGTGATTATTCCTCTACACCGCCCATCACGCACTCCCGGGGTCAGACACAGAGTGAATCTCCCTCCACACGGTCCCATCACACACTCCCTGGGTCATACACAGAGGGATTATTCCTCAACTCGGTCCCATCAGACACTACCGGGGTCAGACACAGTGTGAATCTCCTTCAACACAGTCCCATCACACACTCCCGGGGTCAGACACAGAGTGAATCTCCCTCCACACGGTCCCATCACACGCTCCCGTGGTCAGACACAGAGAGATTATTCCTCTAATCGATACCATCAAACACTCCCGGGGTCAGACACAGAGAGATTATTCCTCTACACGATACCATCAAACAGTCCCGGGGTCAGACACAGAGTGATTATTGCCCTACACGGTCCCATCTCACACTCCCGGGGTCAGACACAGAGTGAATCTCCCTCCACACCGTCCCATCAAACACTCCCGGGGTCAGACACAGAGTGAATTTATATCCACACCGTCCCATCATACACTCCCGGGGTCAGACACAGAGTGATTATACCTCCACACGGTCCAATCAAACACTCCCGGGGTCAGACACAGAGGGATTATTCTTCTACACGGTCCATTCAAACATTCCCGGTGTCAGACATTGAGTGAATCTCCCTCCACACCGTCCCATCACACACTCCGGTGGTCAGACACAGAGTGATTAATCCTCTACACCGACGCATCACACACTCCCGTGGTCAAACAGAGAGTGATTATTCCTCTACACGGTTCCATCAAACACTCCCGGGGTCAGACACAGGGTGAATCTCCCTCCACACCGTCCCATCACACACTCCCGGGGTCAGACTCAGAGTGATTATTGCTCTAGACGGTCCCATCTCACACTCCCGGGGTCAGACACAGAGTGAATGTTCCTCTACGCCGCACATCACACACTCCCTGGGTCAGACACAGAGTGAATCTCCCTGCAAATCGTCCCATCACACACTTCCGGGTTCAGACACAGACTGAATCTCCCTCCACACCGTCCCATCAAACACTCCCGGGGTCAGACACAGAGTGAATTTATATCCACACCGTCCCATCATACACTCCCGGTGTCAGACACAGTGTGAATTTATATCCACACCGTTCCATCATACACTCCCTGTGTCAGACACAGAGTGATTATTCCTCTACACCGTCCAATCAAACACTCCCGTGGTCAGCCACAGAGTGATTATTCCTCTACACCGCCCATCACACTCTCCCGGGGTCAGACACAGTGTGAATCTCCCTCCACACCGTCCCATCACACACTCCCGTGGTCAGACACAGAGTGATTATTCCTCTACACGGTCCCATCAAACACTCCCGGGGGTCAGACACAGAGCGATTATTCCTCTACACTGTACCATCACACACTCCCGGGGGCAGACACAGACTGAATCTCCCTCCACACCGTCCCATCAAACACTCCCGGGGTAAGACACAGAGTGAATTTATATCCACACCGTCCCATCATACAAACCCTGGGTCAGACACAGAGTGATCATTCCTCTACACGGTCCCATCAAACACTCCTGTGGTCAGAAACAGAGTGATTATTCCTCTACACGGCCCCATCAAACTCTCCCGGGGTCAGACACAGATTGATTATTCCTCTACACGGTCCCATCAAACGCTCCCGGGGATCAGACACAGAGTGATTATTCCTCTACACGGTCCCATGAAACACTCCCGGGGTCAGACACAGAGTGAATCTCCGTCCACACCGTCCCAACACACACACCCGGGGTCAGACAGAGTGATTATTCCTCTACACGTTTCCAGCAAACACTCCCGGTGTCAGACACAGAGTGAAGCTCCCTACACACCGTCCCGTCACAAACTCCCCGCGTCAGACACAGAGTGATTATTCCTCTACACCGCCCATCACGCACTCCCGGGGTCAGACACAGAGTGAATCTCCCTCCACACGGTCCCATCACACACTCCCTGGGTCATACACAGAGGGATTATTCCTCAACTCGGTCCCATCAGACACTGCCAGGGTCAGACACAGAGTGAATCTCCCTCCACACGGTCCCATCACACGCTCCCGTGGTCAGACACAGAGAGATTATTCCTCTAATCGATACCATCAAACACTCCCGGGGTCAGACACAGAGAGATTATTCCTCTACACGATACCATCAAACAGTCCCGGGGTCAGACACAGAGTGATTATTGCCCTACACGGTCCCATCTCACACTCCCGGGGTCAGACACAGAGTGAATCTCCCTCCACACCGTCCCATCAAACACTCCCGGGGTCAGACACAGAGTGAATTTATATCCACACCGTTCCATCATACACTCCCGGGGTCAGACACAGAGTGATTATACCTCCACACGGTCCAATCAAACACTCCCGGGGTCAGACACAGAGGGATTATTCTTCTACACGGTCCATTCAAACACTCCCGGTGTCAGACATTGAGTGAATCTCCCTCCACACCGTCCCATCACACACTCCGGTGGTCAGACACAGAGTGATTAATCCTCTACACCGACGCATCACACACTCCCGTGGTCAAACAGAGAGTGATTATTCCTCTACACGGTTCCATCAAACACTCCCGGGGTCAGACACAGGGTGAATCTCCCTCCACACCGTCCCATCACACACTCCCGGGGTCAGACTCAGAGTGATTATTGCTCTAGACGGTCCCATCTCACACTCCCGGGGTCAGACACAGAGTGAATGTTCCTCTCCGCCGCACATCACACACTCCCTGGGTCAGACACAGAGTGAATCTCCCTGCAAATCGTCCCATCACACACTTCCGGGTTCAGACACAGACTGAATCTCCCTCCACACCGTCCCATCAAACACTCCCGGGGTCAGACACAGAGTGAATTTATATCCACACCGTCCCAACATACACTCCCGGTGTCAGACACAGTGTGAATTTATATCCACACCGTTCCATCATACACTCCCTGTGTCAGACACAGAGTGATTATTCCTCTACACCGCCCATCACACTCTCCCGGGGTCAGACACAGTGTGAATCTCCCTCCACACCGTCCCATCACACACTCCCGTGGTCAGACACAGAGTGATTATTCCTCTACACGGTCCCATCAAACACTCCCGGGGTCAGGCACAGAGTGAATCTCCCTCCACACCGTGCCATCACACACTCCGGTGGTCAGACACAGAGTGATTATTCCTCTAGACGGTTCCATCAAACACTCCCGGGATCAGACTCAGGGTGAATCTCCCTCCACACCCTCCCATCACACACTCCCGGGCTCAGACACAGAGTGATTATTGATCCACACCGTCCCATCACACACTCCCGGGGCCAGACACAGAGTGATTATTCCTCTACACGGTCCCATCAAACACTCCCGGGGGTCAGACACAGAGCGATTATTCCTCTACACTGTACAATCAAACACTCCGTGGGTCAGACACACAGTGATTATTCCTCTGCACGGTACCATCAAACACTCTCGGTGTCAGACACAGAGTGAATCTCCCTCCACGCCGTCCCATCACACTCTCCGGGGGTCAGACACAGAGTGATAATTCCTCTACACGGTCCCATCAAACGCTCCCGGGGGTCAGACACAGAGTGATTATTCCTCTACAGGGTCCCATCAAACACTCCCGGGGTAAGACACAGAGTGATTATTCCTCTACACGGTCCCATCAAACACTCCCGGGGGTCAGACACAGAGCGATTATTCCTCTACACTGTACAATCAAACACTCCGTGGGTCAGACACACAGTGATTATTCCTCTGCACGGTACCATCAAACACTCTCGGTGTCAGACACAGAGTGAATCTCCCTCCACGCCGTCCCATCACACTCTCCGGGGGTCAGACACAGAGTGATAATTCCTCTACACGGTCCCATCAAACGCTCCCGGGGGTCAGACACAGAGTGATTATTCCTCTACAGGGTCCCATCAAACACTCCCGGGGTAAGACACAGAGTGATTATTCCTCTACAGGGTCCCATCAAACGCTCCCGGGGGTCAGACACAGAGTGATTATTCCTCTACAGGGTCCCATCAAACACTCCCGGGGTCAGACACAGAGTGAATCTCCCTCCACACGGTCCCATCACACACTCCCGGGGTCAGACACAGAGTGATTATTCCTCTACACGGTCCCATCAAACAGTCCCGGGGTCAGACACAGAGTGAATCTCAATTCACATCGTCCCATCACACACTCCCGGGGTAAGACACAGAGTGATGATTCTACTACAAGGTCCCATCAAACAGTCCCGGGGTCAGACACAGAGTGAATCTCAATTCACATCGTCCCATCACACACTCCCGGGGTCAGACACAGAGAGATTATTCCTCTACACGATACCATCAAACACTCCCGGGGTCAGACACAGAGAGTTTATTCCTCTGCACGATACCATCAAACACTCCCGGTGTCAGACACAGAGCGATTATTGCTCTACACCGTCCAATCTCACACTCTCGGGATCAGACACAGAGTGAATGTTCCTCCACACCGCACATCACACACTCCCTGGTCAGACACAGAGTGATACTCCGTCCACACCGTCCCATCACACCCGCCCGGCGTCTGACACAGAGTGATTATTCCTCTACACGGTCCCATCAAACACTCCCGGGGGTCAGACACAGAGCGATTATTCCTCTACACTGTACCATCACACACTCCCAGGGTCAGACGCATACTGAATCTCCCTCCACACCGTCCCATCAAACACTCCCGGGGTCAGACACAGAGTGAATTTATATCCACACCGTCCCATCATACACACCCTGGGTCAGACACAGGGTGAATCTCCCTCACACCGTCCCATCACACACTCCCGTGGTCAAACACAGAGTGATTATTCCTCTACACGGTTCCATCAAACACTCCCGGGGTCAGACACAGGGTGAATCTCCCTCCACACCGTCCCATCACACACTCCCGTGGTCAAACACAGAGTGATTAATCCTCTACACCGACGCATCACACACTCCCGTGGTCAAACAGAGAGTGATTATTCCTCTACACGGTTCCATCAAACACTCCCGGGGTCAGACACAGGGTGAATCTCCCTCCACACCGTCCCATCACACACTCCCGTTGTCAGACACAGAGTGATTTATCCTCTACACCGACGCATCACACGCTCCCGTGGTCAAACACAGAGTGATTAATCCTCTACACCGACGCATCACACACTCCCGTGGTCAAACAGAGAGTGATTATTCCTCTACACGGTTCCATCAAACACTCCCGGGGGTCAGACACAGAGCGATTATTCCTCTACACTGTACAATCAAACACTCCGTGGGTCCGACACACAGTGATTATTCCTCTGCACGGTCCCATCAAACACTCTCGGGGTCAGACACAGAGTGAATCTCCGTCCACACCGTCCCATCACACACTCCCGGGGTCAGACACAGAGTGATTATTCCTCTACACGGTCCCATCAAACACTCCCGGGGTCAGACACAGAGTGAATCTCCGTCCACACCGTCCCATCACACACTCCCGGGGTCAGACACAGAGTGATTATTCCTCTACACGGTCCCATCAAACACTCCCGGGGTCAGACACAGAGTGAATCTCCCTCCACACGGTCCCATCACACACTCCCTGGGTCAGACACAGAGTGATTATTCCTCTACACGGTCCCATCAAACAGTCCCGGGGTCAGACACAGAGTGAATCTAAATTCACATCGTCCAATCACACACTCCCGGGGTAAGACACAGTCTGATGATTCTACTACAAGGACCCATCAAACAGTCCCGGGGTCAGACACAGAGTGAATCTCAATTCACATCGTCCCATCACACACTCCCGGGGTCAGACACAGAGAGATTATTCCTCTACACGATACCATCAAACACTCCCGGGGTCAGACACAGAGAGTTTATTCCTCTGCACGATACCATCAAACACTCCCGGTGTCAGACACAGAGCGATTATTGCTCTACACCGTCCAATCTCACACTCTCGGGATCAGACACAGAGTGAATGTTCCTCCACACCGCACATCACACACTCCCTGGTCAGACACAGAGTGAAACTCCGTCCACACCGTCCCATCACACCCGCCCGGCGTCTGACACAGAGTGATTATTCCTCTACACGGTCCCATCAAACACTCCCGGGGGTCAGACACAGAGCGATTATTCCTCTACACTGTACCATCACACACTCCCAGGGTCAGACGCAGACTGAATCTCCCTCCACACCGTCCCATCAAACACTCCCGGGGTCAGACACAGAGTGAATTTATATCCACACCGTCCCATCATACACACCCTGGGTCAAACACAGAGTGATTAATCCTCTACACCGACGCATCACACACTCCCGTGGTCAAACACAGAGTGATTATTCCTCTACACGGTTCCATCAAACACTCCCGGGGTCAGACACAGGGTGAATCTCCCTCCACACCGTCCCATCACACACTCCCGTTGTCAGACACAGAGTGATTTATCCTCTACACCGACGCATCACACGCTCCCGTGGTCAAACACAGAGTGATTAATCCTCTACACCGACGCATCACACACTCCCGTGGTCAAACAGAGAGTGATTATTCCTCTACACGGTTCCATCAAACACTCCCGGGGGTCAGACACAGAGCGATTATTCCTCTACACTGTACAATCAAACACTCCGTGGGTCCGACACACAGTGATTATTCCTCTGCACGGTCCCATCAAACACTCTCGGGGTCAGACACAGAGTGAATCTCCGTCCACACCGTCCCATCACACACTCCCGGGGTCAGACACAGAGTGATTATTCCTCTACACGGTCCCATCAAACACTCCCGGGGTCAGACACAGAGTGAATCTCCGTCCACACCGTCCCATCACACACTCCCGGGGTCAGACACAGAGTGATTATTCCTCTACACGGTCCCATCAAACACTCCCGGGGGTCAGACACAGAGCGATTATTCCTCTACACTGTACAATCAAACACTCCGTGGGTCAGACACACAGTGATTATTCCTCTGCACGGTCCCATCAAACACTCTCGGGTTCAGACACAGAGTGAATCTCCCTCCATGCCGTACCATCACACTCTCCGGGGGTCAGACACAGAGTGATTATTCTACTACAAGGTCCCATCAAACAGTCCCGGGGTCAGACACAGAGTGAATCTCAATTCACATCGTCCCATCACACACTCCCGGGGTCAGACACAGAGTGATTATTCCTCTACACGGCACCATCAAACTCTCCCAGGGTCAGACACAGAGTGATTATTCCTCTACATGGTCCCATCAAACGCTCCCGGGGTCAGACACAGAGTAATTATTCCCCTACACGGTCCCATCAAACGCTCCCGGGGTAAGACACAGAGTGATTATTCTACTACAAGGTCCCATCAAACAGTCCCGGGGTCAGACACAGAGTGAATCTCCGTCCACACCGTCCCATCACACACGCCGGGCGTCAGACACAGAGTGATTATTCCTCTACACGGTCCCATCAAACACTCCCGGCGGTCAGACACAGAGCGATTATTCCTCTACACTGTACCATCACACACTCCCGGGGTCAGACACATACTGAATCTCCCTCCACACCGTCCCATCAAACACTCCCGGGTTCAGACACAGAGTGAATTTATATCCACACCGTCCCATCATACACACCCTGGGTCAGACACAGGGTGAATCTCCCTCCACACCGTCCCATCACACACTCCCGGGGGTCAGACACAGAGTGATTATTCCTCTACAGGGTCCCATCAATCACTCCCGGGGTCAGACACAGAGTGAATCTCAATCCACACCGTCCCATCATACACTCCCGGGGTCAGACACAGAGAGATTATTCCTCTAAACGATACCATCAAACACTCCCGGGGTCAGACACAGGGTGAATCTCCCTCCACACTCTCCCATCACACACTCCCGGGGTCAGACACTGAGTGATTATTGATCTACACGGTCCCATCAAACACCCCCGGGGTCAGACACAGAGTGAATCTCCGTCCACACCGTCCCATCACACACTCCCGGGGCCAGACACATAGTGATTATTCCTCTACACTGTCCCATCAAACACTCCCGGGGGTCAGACACAGAGCGATTATTCCTCTACACTGAACAATCAAACACTCCGTGGGTCAGACACACAGTGATTATTCCTCTGCACGGTACCAACAAACACACTCGGTGTCAGACACAGAGTGAATCTCCCTCCACGCCGTCCCATCACACTCTCCGGGGGTCAGACAGAGAGTGATTATTCCTCTACACGGTCCCATCAAACACTCCCGGGGGTCAGACACAGAGCGATTATTCCTCTACACTGTACCATCACACACTCCCGGGGTCAGACACAGACTGAATTTCCCTCCACACCGTCCCATCAAACACTCCCGGGGTCAGACACAGAGCGAATTTATATCCACACCGTCCCATCATACACACCCTGGGTCAGACACAGGGTGAATCTCCCTCCACACCGTCCCATCACACACTCCCGTGGTCAAACACTGAGTGATTATTCCTCTGCACGGTACCATCAAACACTCTCGGTGTCAGACACAGAGTGAATCTCCCTCCACGCCGTCCCATTACACTCTCCGGGGGTCAGACACAGAGTGATTATTCCTCTACACGGTCCCATCAAACACCCCCGGGGTCAGGCACAGAGTGAATCTCCGTCCACACCGTCCCATCACACACTCCCGGGGCCAGACACATAGTGATTATTCCTCTACACTGTCCCATCAAACACTCCCGGGGGTCAGACACAGAGCGATTATTCCTCTACACTGAACAATCAAACACTCCGTGGGTCAGACACACAGTGATTATTCCTCTGCACGGTACCAACAAACACACTCGGTGTCAGACACAGAGTGAATCTCCCTCCACGCCGTCCCATCACACTCTCCGGGGGTCAGACAGAGAGTGATTATTCCTCTACACGGTCCCATCAAACACTCCCGGGGGTCAGACACAGAGCGATTATTCCTCTACACTGTACCATCACACACTCCCGGGGTCAGACACAGACTGAATTTCCCTCCACACCGTCCCATCAAACACTCCCGGGGTCAGACACAGAGCGAATTTATATCCACACCGTCCCATCATACACACCCTGGGTCAGACACAGGGTGAATCTCCCTCCACACCGTCCCATCACACACTCCCGTGGTCAAACACTGAGTGATTATTCCTCTGCACGGTACCATCAAACACTCTCGGTGTCAGACACAGAGTGAATCTCCCTCCACGCCGTCCCATTACACTCTCCGGGGGTCAGACACAGAGTGATTATTCCTCTACACGGTCCCATCAAACGCTCCCGGGGGTCAGAAACAGAGTGATTATTCCTCTACAGGGTCCCATCAAACACTCCCGGGGTCAGACACAGAGTGAATATCAATCCACACCGTCCCATCATACACTCCCGGGGTCATACACAGAGAGATTATTCCTCTAAACGATACCATCAAACACTCCCGGGGTCAGACACAGAGTGATTATTGCTCTACACGGTCCCATCTCACACTCCCGGGGTCTGACAGAGTGAATGTTCCTCTACACCGCACATCACACACTCCCTGGGTCAGACACAGAGTGAATCTCCCTGTAAATCGTCCCATCACACACTTCTGGGGTCAGACACAGAGTGAATCTCAATCCACACCGTCCCATCACACACTCCCTGGGTCAGACACAGAGAGATTATTCCTCTAAACGATACCATCAAACACTCACGGGGTCAGACACAGACTGAATTTCCCTCCACACCGTCCCATCACACACTCCCGGGGTCAGACACAGAGAGATTATTCCTCTACACGATACCATCAAACACTCCCGGGGTCAGACACAGAGAGTTTATTCCTCTGCACGATACCATCAAACACTCCCGGTGTCAGACACAGAGCGATTATTGCTCTACACCGTCCAATCTCACACTCTCGGGATCAGACACAGAGTGAATGTTCCTCCACACCGCACATCACACACTCCCTGGTCAGACACAGAGTGAAACTCCGTCCACACCGTCCCATCACACCCGCCCGGCGTCTGACACAGAGTGATTATTCCTCTACACGGTCCCATCAAACACTCCCGGGGGTCAGACACAGAGCGATTATTCCTCTACACTGTACCATCACACACTCCCGGGGTCAGACACATACTGAATGTCCCTCCACACCGTCCCATCAAACACTCCCGGGTTCAGACACAGAGTGAATTTATATCCACACCGTCCCATCATACACACCCTGGGTCAGACACAGGGTGAATCTCCCTCCACACCGTCCCATCACACACTCCCGGGGGTCAGACACAGAGTGATTATTCCTCTACAGGGTCCCATCAATCACTCCCGGGGTCAGACACAGAGTGAATCTCAATCCACACCGTCCCATCATACACTCCCGGGGTCAGACACAGAGAGATTATTCCTCTAAACGATACCATCAAACACTCCCGGGGTCAGACACAGGGTGAATCTCCCTCCACACTCTCCCATCACACACTCCCGGGGTCAGACACTGAGTGATTATTGATCTACACGGTCCCATCAAACACCCCCGGGGTCAGACACAGAGTGAATCTCCGTCCACACCGTCCCATCACACACTCCCGGGGCCAGACACATAGTGATTATTCCTCTACACTGTCCCATCAAACACTCCCGGGGGTCAGACACAGAGCGATTATTCCTCTACACTGAACAATCAAACACTCCGTGGGTCAGACACACAGTGATTATTCCTCTGCACGGTACCAACAAACACACTCGGTGTCAGACACAGAGTGAATCTCCCTCCACGCCGTCCCATCACACTCTCCGGGGGTCAGACAGAGAGTGATTATTCCTCTACACGGTCCCATCAAACACTCCCGGGGGTCAGACACAGAGCGATTATTCCTCTACACTGTACCATCACACACTCCCGGGGTCAGACACAGACTGAATTTCCCTCCACACCGTCCCATCAAACACTCCCGGGGTCAGACACAGAGCGAATTTATATCCACACCGTCCCATCATACACACCCTGGGTCAGACACAGGGTGAATCTCCCTCCACACCGTCCCATCACACACTCCCGTGGTCAAACACTGAGTGATTATTCCTCTGCACGGTACCATCAAACACTCTCGGTGTCAGACACAGAGTGAATCTCCCTCCACGCCGTCCCATTACACTCTCCGGGGGTCAGACACAGAGTGATTATTCCTCTACACGGTCCCATCAAACGCTCCCGGGGGTCAGAAACAGAGTGATTATTCCTCTACAGGGTCCCATCAAACACTCCCGGGGTCAGACACAGAGTGAATATCAATCCACACCGTCCCATCATACACTCCCGGGGTCATACACAGAGAGATTATTCCTCTAAACGATACCATCAAACACTCCCGGGGTCAGACACAGAGTGATTATTGCTCTACACGGTCCCATCTCACACTCCCGGGGTCTGACAGAGTGAATGTTCCTCTACACCGCACATCACACACTCCCTGGGTCAGACACAGAGTGAATCTCCCTGTAAATCGTCCCATCACACACTTCTGGGGTCAGACACAGAGTGAATCTCAATCCACACCGTCCCATCACACACTCCCGGGGTCAGACACAGAGTGATTATTCTACTACAAGGTCCCATCAAACAGTCCCGGGGTCAGACACAGAGTGAATCTCAATTCACATCGTCCCATCACACACTCCCGGGGTCAGACACAGAGTGATTATTCCTCTACACGGCACCATCAAACTCTCCCAGGGTCAGACACAGAGTGATTATTCCTCTACATGGTCCCATCAAACGCTCCCGGGGTCAGACACAGAGTAATTATTCCCCTACACGGTCCCATCAAACGCTCCCGGGGTAAGACACAGAGTGATTATTCTACTACAAGGTCCCATCAAACAGTCCCGGGGTCAGACACAGAGTGAATCTCCGTCCACACCGTCCCATCACACACGCCGGGCGTCAGACACAGAGTGATTATTCCTCTACACGGTCCCATCAAACACTCCCGGCGGTCAGACACAGAGCGATTATTCCTCTACACTGTACCATCACACACTCCCGGGGTCAGACACATACTGAATCTCCCTCCACACCGTCCCATCAAACACTCCCGGGTTCAGACACAGAGTGAATTTATATCCACACCGTCCCATCATACACACCCTGGGTCAGACACAGGGTGAATCTCCCTCCACACCGTCCCATCACACACTCCCGGGGGTCAGACACAGAGTGATTATTCCTCTACAGGGTCCCATCAATCACTCCCGGGGTCAGACACAGAGTGAATCTCAATCCACACCGTCCCATCATACACTCCCGGGGTCAGACACAGAGAGATTATTCCTCTAAACGATACCATCAAACACTCCCGGGGTCAGACACAGGGTGAATCTCCCTCCACACTCTCCCATCACACACTCCCGGGGTCAGACACTGAGTGATTATTGATCTACACGGTCCCATCAAACACCCCCGGGGTCAGACACAGAGTGAATCTCCGTCCACACCGTCCCATCACACACTCCCGGGGCCAGACACATAGTGATTATTCCTCTACACTGTCCCATCAAACACTCCCGGGGGTCAGACACAGAGCGATTATTCCTCTACACTGAACAATCAAACACTCCGTGGGTCAGACACACAGTGATTATTCCTCTGCACGGTACCAACAAACACACTCGGTGTCAGACACAGAGTGAATCTCCCTCCACGCCGTCCCATCACACTCTCCGGGGGTCAGACAGAGAGTGATTATTCCTCTACACGGTCCCATCAAACACTCCCGGGGGTCAGACACAGAGCGATTATTCCTCTACACTGTACCATCACACACTCCCGGGGTCAGACACAGACTGAATTTCCCTCCACACCGTCCCATCAAACACTCCCGGGGTCAGACACAGAGCGAATTTATATCCACACCGTCCCATCATACACACCCTGGGTCAGACACAGGGTGAATCTCCCTCCACACCGTCCCATCACACACTCCCGTGGTCAAACACTGAGTGATTATTCCTCTGCACGGTACCATCAAACACTCTCGGTGTCAGACACAGAGTGAATCTCCCTCCACGCCGTCCCATTACACTCTCCGGGGGTCAGACACAGAGTGATTATTCCTCTACACGGTCCCATCAAACACCCCCGGGGTCAGGCACAGAGTGAATCTCCGTCCACACCGTCCCATCACACACTCCCGGGGCCAGACACATAGTGATTATTCCTCTACACTGTCCCATCAAACACTCCCGGGGGTCAGACACAGAGCGATTATTCCTCTACACTGAACAATCAAACACTCCGTGGGTCAGACACACAGTGATTATTCCTCTGCACGGTACCAACAAACACACTCGGTGTCAGACACAGAGTGAATCTCCCTCCACGCCGTCCCATCACACTCTCCGGGGGTCAGACAGAGAGTGATTATTCCTCTACACGGTCCCATCAAACACTCCCGGGGGTCAGACACAGAGCGATTATTCCTCTACACTGTACCATCACACACTCCCGGGGTCAGACACAGACTGAATTTCCCTCCACACCGTCCCATCAAACACTCCCGGGGTCAGACACAGAGCGAATTTATATCCACACCGTCCCATCATACACACCCTGGGTCAGACACAGGGTGAATCTCCCTCCACACCGTCCCATCACACACTCCCGTGGTCAAACACTGAGTGATTATTCCTCTGCACGGTACCATCAAACACTCTCGGTGTCAGACACAGAGTGAATCTCCCTCCACGCCGTCCCATTACACTCTCCGGGGGTCAGACACAGAGTGATTATTCCTCTACACGGTCCCATCAAACGCTCCCGGGGGTCAGAAACAGAGTGATTATTCCTCTACAGGGTCCCATCAAACACTCCCGGGGTCAGACACAGAGTGAATATCAATCCACACCGTCCCATCATACACTCCCGGGGTCATACACAGAGAGATTATTCCTCTAAACGATACCATCAAACACTCCCGGGGTCAGACACAGAGTGATTATTGCTCTACACGGTCCCATCTCACACTCCCGGGGTCTGACAGAGTGAATGTTCCTCTACACCGCACATCACACACTCCCTGGGTCAGACACAGAGTGAATCTCCCTGTAAATCGTCCCATCACACACTTCTGGGGTCAGACACAGAGTGAATCTCAATCCACACCGTCCCATCACACACTCCCTGGGTCAGACACAGAGAGATTATTCCTCTAAACGATACCATCAAACACTCACGGGGTCAGACACAGACTGAATTTCCCTCCACACCGTCCCATCACACACTCCCGGGGTCAGACACAGAGAGATTATTCCTCTACACGATACCATCAAACACTCCCGGGGTCAGACACAGAGAGTTTATTCCTCTGCACGATACCATCAAACACTCCCGGTGTCAGACACAGAGCGATTATTGCTCTACACCGTCCAATCTCACACTCTCGGGATCAGACACAGAGTGAATGTTCCTCCACACCGCACATCACACACTCCCTGGTCAGACACAGAGTGAAACTCCGTCCACACCGTCCCATCACACCCGCCCGGCGTCTGACACAGAGTGATTATTCCTCTACACGGTCCCATCAAACACTCCCGGGGGTCAGACACAGAGCGATTATTCCTCTACACTGTACCATCACACACTCCCGGGGTCAGACACATACTGAATGTCCCTCCACACCGTCCCATCAAACACTCCCGGGTTCAGACACAGAGTGAATTTATATCCACACCGTCCCATCATACACACCCTGGGTCAGACACAGGGTGAATCTCCCTCCACACCGTCCCATCACACACTCCCGGGGGTCAGACACAGAGTGATTATTCCTCTACAGGGTCCCATCAATCACTCCCGGGGTCAGACACAGAGTGAATCTCAATCCACACCGTCCCATCATACACTCCCGGGGTCAGACACAGAGAGATTATTCCTCTAAACGATACCATCAAACACTCCCGGGGTCAGACACAGGGTGAATCTCCCTCCACACTCTCCCATCACACACTCCCGGGGTCAGACACTGAGTGATTATTGATCTACACGGTCCCATCAAACACCCCCGGGGTCAGACACAGAGTGAATCTCCGTCCACACCGTCCCATCACACACTCCCGGGGCCAGACACATAGTGATTATTCCTCTACACTGTCCCATCAAACACTCCCGGGGGTCAGACACAGAGCGATTATTCCTCTACACTGAACAATCAAACACTCCGTGGGTCAGACACACAGTGATTATTCCTCTGCACGGTACCAACAAACACACTCGGTGTCAGACACAGAGTGAATCTCCCTCCACGCCGTCCCATCACACTCTCCGGGGGTCAGACAGAGAGTGATTATTCCTCTACACGGTCCCATCAAACACTCCCGGGGGTCAGACACAGAGCGATTATTCCTCTACACTGTACCATCACACACTCCCGGGGTCAGACACAGACTGAATTTCCCTCCACACCGTCCCATCAAACACTCCCGGGGTCAGACACAGAGCGAATTTATATCCACACCGTCCCATCATACACACCCTGGGTCAGACACAGGGTGAATCTCCCTCCACACCGTCCCATCACACACTCCCGTGGTCAAACACTGAGTGATTATTCCTCTGCACGGTACCATCAAACACTCTCGGTGTCAGACACAGAGTGAATCTCCCTCCACGCCGTCCCATTACACTCTCCGGGGGTCAGACACAGAGTGATTATTCCTCTACACGGTCCCATCAAACGCTCCCGGGGGTCAGAAACAGAGTGATTATTCCTCTACAGGGTCCCATCAAACACTCCCGGGGTCAGACACAGAGTGAATATCAATCCACACCGTCCCATCATACACTCCCGGGGTCATACACAGAGAGATTATTCCTCTAAACGATACCATCAAACACTCCCGGGGTCAGACACAGAGTGATTATTGCTCTACACGGTCCCATCTCACACTCCCGGGGTCTGACAGAGTGAATGTTCCTCTACACCGCACATCACACACTCCCTGGGTCAGACACAGAGTGAATCTCCCTGTAAATCGTCCCATCACACACTTCTGGGGTCAGACACAGAGTGAATCTCAATCCACACCGTCCCATCACACACTCCCTGGGTCAGACACAGAGAGATTATTCCTCTAAACGATACCATCAAACACTCACGGGGTCAGACACAGACTGAATTTCCCTCCACACCGTCCCATCACACACTCCCGGGGTCAGACACAGAGAGATTATTCCTCTACACGATACCATCAAACACTCCCGGTGTCAGACACAGAGCGATTATTGCTCTACACCGTCCAATCTCACACTCTCGGGATCAGACACAGAGTGAATGTTCCTCCACACCGCACATCACACACTCCCTGGTCAGACACAGAGTGAAACTCCGTCCACACCGTCCCATCACACCCGCCCGGCGTCTGACACAGAGTGATTATTCCTCTACACGGTCCCATCAAACACTCCCGGGGGTCAGACACAGAGCGATTATTCCTCTACACTGTACCATCACACACTCCCAGGGTCAGACGCAGACTGAATCTCCCTCCACACCGTCCCATCAAACACTCCCGGGGTCAGACACAGAGTGAATTTATATCCACACCGTCCCATCATACACACACTGGGTCAGACACAGGGTGAATCTCCCTCCACACCGTCCCATCACACACTCCCGTGGTCAAACACAGAGTGATTATTCCTCTACACGGTTCCATCAAACACTCCCGGGGTCAGACACAGGGTGAATCTCCCTCCACACCGTCCCATCACACACTCCCGTGGTCAAACACAGAGTGATTAATCCTCTACACCGACGCATCACACACTCCCGTGGTCAAACAGAGAGTGATTATTCCTCTACACGGTTCCATCAAACACTCCCGGGGTCAGACACAGGGTGAATCTCCCTCCACACCGTCCCATCACACACTCCCGTTGTCAGACACAGAGTGATTTATCCTCTACACCGACGCATCACACGCTCCCGTGGTCAAACACAGAGTGATTAATCCTCTACACCGACGCATCACACACTCCCGTGGTCAAACAGAGAGTGATTATTCCTCTACACGGTTCCATCAAACACTCCCGGGGGTCAGACACAGAGCGATTATTCCTCTACACTGTACAATCAAACACTCCGTGGGTCCGACACACAGTGATTATTCCTCTGCACGGTCCCATCAAACACTCTCGGGGTCAGACACAGAGTGAATCTCCGTCCACACCGTCCCATCACACACTCCCGGGGTCAGACACAGAGTGATTATTCCTCTACACGGTCCCATCAAACACTCCCGGGGTCAGACACAGAGTGAATCTCCGTCCACACCGTCCCATCACACACTCCCGGGGTCAGACACAGAGTGATTATTCCTCTACACGGTCCCATCAAACACTCCCGGGGGTCAGACACAGAGCGATTATTCCTCTACACTGTACAATCAAACACTCCGTGGGTCAGACACACAGTGATTATTCCTCTGCACGGTCCCATCAAACACTCTCGGGTTCAGACACAGAGTGAATCTCCCTCCATGCCGTACCATCACACTCTCCGGGGGTCAGACACAGAGTGATTATTCTACTACAAGGTCCCATCAAACAGTCCCGGGGTCAGACACAGAGTGAATCTCAATTCACATCGTCCCATCACACACTCCCGGGTTCAGACACAGAGTGATTATTCCTCTACACGGCACCATCAAACTCTCCCTGGGTCAGACACAGAGTGATTATTCCTCTACATGGTCCCATCAAACGCTCCCGGGGTCAGACACAGAGTAATTATTCCCCTACACGGTCCCATCAAACGCTCCCGGGGTAAGACACAGAGTGATTATTCTACTACAAGGTCCCATCAAACAGTCCCGGGGTCAGACACAGAGTGAATCTCCGTCCACACCGTCCCATCACACACGCCGGGCGTCAGACACAGAGTGATTATTCCTCTACACGGTCCCATCAAACACTCCCGGCGGTCAGACACAGAGCGATTATTCCTCTACACTGTACCATCACACACTCCCGGGGTCAGACACATACTGAATCTCCCTCCACACCGTCCCATCAAACACTCCCGGGTTCAGACACAGAGTGAATTTATATCCACACCGTCCCATCATACACACCCTGGGTCAGACACAGGGTGAATCTCCCTCCACACCGTCCCATCACACACTCCCGGGGGTCAGACACAGAGTGATTATTCCTCTACAGGGTCCCATCAATCACTCCCGGGGTCAGACACAGAGTGAATCTCAATCCACACCGTCCCATCATACACTCCCGGGGTCAGACACAGAGAGATTATTCCTCTAAACGATACCATCAAACACTCCCGGGGTCAGACACAGGGTGAATCTCCCTCCACACTCTCCCATCACACACTCCCGGGGTCAGACACTGAGTGATTATTGATCTACACGGTCCCATCAAACACCCCCGGGGTCAGACACAGAGTGAATCTCCGTCCACACCGTCCCATCACACACTCCCGGGGCCAGACACATAGTGATTATTCCTCTACACTGTCCCATCAAACACTCCCGGGGGTCAGACACAGAGCGATTATTCCTCTACACTGAACAATCAAACACTCCGTGGGTCAGACACACAGTGATTATTCCTCTGCACGGTACCAACAAACACACTCGGTGTCAGACACAGAGTGAATCTCCCTCCACGCCGTCCCATCACACTCTCCGGGGGTCAGACAGAGAGTGATTATTCCTCTACACGGTCCCATCAAACACTCCCGGGGGTCAGACACAGAGCGATTATTCCTCTACACTGTACCATCACACACTCCCGGGGTCAGACACAGACTGAATTTCCCTCCACACCGTCCCATCAAACACTCCCGGGGTCAGACACAGAGCGAATTTATATCCACACCGTCCCATCATACACACCCTGGGTCAGACACAGGGTGAATCTCCCTCCACACCGTCCCATCACACACTCCCGTGGTCAAACACTGAGTGATTATTCCTCTGCACGGTACCATCAAACACTCTCGGTGTCAGACACAGAGTGAATCTCCCTCCAAGCCGTCCCATTACACTCTCCGGGGGTCAGACACAGAGTGATTATTCCTCTACACGGTCCCATCAAACGCTCCCGGGGGTCAGAATCAGAGTGATTATTCCTCTACAGGGTCCCATCAAACACTCCCGGGGTCAGACACAGAGTGAATATCAATCCACACCGTCCCATCATACACTCCCGGGGTCATACACAGAGAGATTATTCCTCTAAACGATACCATCAAACACTCCCGGGGTCAGACACAGAGTAATTATTGCTCTACACGGTCCCATCTCACACTCCCGGGGTCTGACACAGAGTGAATGTTCCTCTACACCGCACATCACACACTCCCTGGGTCAGACACAGAGTGAATCTCCCTGTAAATCGTCCCATCACACACTTCTGGGGTCAGACACAGAGTGAATCTCAATCCACACCGTCCCATCACACACTCCCTGGGTCAGACACAGAGAGATTATTCCTCTAAACGATACCATCAAACACTCACGGGGTCAGACACAGAGAGATTATTCCTCTACACGATACCATCAAACACTCCCGGGGTCAGACACCGAGTGATTATTGCTCTGCACGGGCCCATCACACACTCCCTGGGTCAGACACAGAGTGAATCTCCCTCCACACGGTCCCATCACACACTCCCTGGGTCAGACACAGAGAGATTATTCCTCTACACGATACCATCAAACACTCCCGGGGTCAGACACCGAGTGATTATTGCTCTGCACGGTCCCATCTCACACTCCCGGGGTCAGACACAGAGTGAATGTTCCTCTACACCGCACATCACACACTCCCTGGGTCAGACACAGAGTGAATCTCCCTGCAAATCGTCCCATCACACACTTCCGGGGTCAGACACAGACTGAATCTCCCTCCACACCGTCCCATCAAACACTCCCGGGGTCAGACACAGAGTGAATTTATATCCACACCGTCCCATCATACACTCCCGGTGTCAGACACAGAGTGATTATACCTCAACACGGTCCAATCAAACACTCCCGGGGTCAGACACAGAGGGATTATTCCTCAACACGGTCCCATCAAACACTGCCGGGGTCACACACTGAGTGAATCTCCCTCCACAACGTCCCATCACACACTCCCGGGGTCAGACACAGAGTGATTTTATATCCACACCGTTACATCATACTCTCCCTGTGTCAGACACAGAGTGATTATTCCTCTACACCGTCCAATAAAACACTCCCGTGGTCAGCCACAGAGTGATTATTCCTCTACACCGCCCAACACACTCTCCCGCGGTCAGACACAGTGTGAATCTCCCTCCACACCGTCCCATCACACACTCCCGGGGTCAGACACAGAGTGATTATTCCTCTACACGGTTCCATCAAACACTCCCGGGGTCAGACACAGGGTGAATCCCCCTCCACACCGTCCCATCACACACTCCCGGGGTCAGACACAGAGTGATTATTGATCTACACGGTCCCATCAAACACTCCCGGGGTCAGACACAGAGTAAATCTCCGTCCACACCGTCCCATCACACACTCCCGGGGTCAGACCCAGTGATTATTCCTCTACACGGTCCCATCAAACACTCCCGGGGGTCAGACACAGAGCGATTATTCCTCTACACTGTACAATCAAACACTCCGTGGGTCAGACACACAGTGATTATTCCGCTGCACGGTACCATCAAACACTCTCGTCGTCAGACACAGAGTGAATCTCCCTCCACACCGTCCCGTCACAAACTCCCGGTGTCAGACACAGAGTGATTATTCCTCTACACTTTCCCATCAAACACTACCGTGGTCAGACACAGAGTGATTATTCCTCTACACGGCCCCATCAAACTCTCCCGGGGTCAGACACAGAGTGATTATTCCTCTACACGGTCCCATCAAACGCTCCCGGGGGTCAGACACAGAGTGATTATTCCTCTACAGGGTCCCATCAAACACTCCCGGGGTAAGACACAGAGTGATTATTCTACTACAAGGTCCCATCAAACAGTCCCGGGGTCAGACACAGAGTGAATCTCAATTCACATCGTCCCATCACACACTCCCGGGGTCAGACACAGAGAGTTTATTCCTCTACGCGATACCATCAAACACTCCCGGGGTCAGACACAGAGCGATTATTGCTCTACTCGGTCCAATCTCACACTCTCGGGGTCAGACACAGAGTGAATGTTCCTCTACACCGCACATCACACACTCCCTGGGTCAGACACAGAGTGAATCTCCCTCCACGCCGTCCCATTACACTCTCCGGGGGTCAGACACAGAGTGATTATTCCTCTACACGGTCCCATCAAACGCTCCCGGGGGTCAGAAACAGAGTGATTATTCCTCTACAGGGTCCCATCAAACACTCCCGGGGTCAGACACAGAGTGAATCTCAATCCACACCGTCCCATCATACACTCCCGGGGTCATACACAGAGAGATTATTCCTCTAAACGATACCATCAAACACTCCCGGGGTCAGACACAGAGTGAATGTTCCTCTACACCGCACATCACACACTCCCTGGGTCAGACACAGAGTGAATCTCCCTGTAAATCGTCCCATCACACACTTCTGGGGTCAGACACAGAGAGATTATTCCTCTACACGATACCATCAAACACTCCCGGGGTCAGACACCGAGTGATTATTGCTCTGCACGGGCCCATCACACACTCCCTGGGTCAGACACAGAGTGAATCTCCCTCCACAAGGTCCCATCACACACTCCCTGGGTCAGACACAGAGAGATTATTCCTCTACACGATACCATCAAACACTCCCGGGGTCAGACACCGAGTGATTATTGCTCTGCACGGTCCCATCTCACACTCCCGGGGTCAGACACAGAGTGAATGTTCCTCTACACCGCACATCACACACTCCCTGGGTCAGACACAGAGTGAATCTCCCTGCAAATCGTCCCATCACACACTTCCGGGGTCAGACACAGACTGAATCTCCCTCCACACCGTCCCATCAAACACTCCCGGGGTCAGACACAGAGTGAATTTATATCCAAACCGTCCCATCATACACTCCCGGTGTCAGACACAGAGTGATTATACCTCAACACGGTCCAATCAAACACTCCCGGGGTCAGACACAGAGGGATTATTCCTCAACACGGTCCCATCAAACACTGCCGGGGTCACACACTGAGTGAATCTCCCTCCACAACGTCCCATCACACACTCCCGGGGTCAGACACAGAGTGATTTTATATCCACACCGTTACATCATACTCTCCCTGTGTCAGACACAGAGTGATTATTCCTCTACACCGTCCAATAAAACACTCCCGTGGTCAGCCACAGAGTGATTATTCCTCTACACCGCCCAACACACTCTCCCGCGGTCAGACACAGTGTGAATCTCCCTCCACACCGTCCCATCACACACTCCCGGGGTCAGACACAGAGTGATTATTCCTCTACACGGTTCCATCAAACACTCCCGGGGTCAGACACAGGGTGAATCCCCCTCCACACCGTCCCATCACACACTCCCGGGGTCAGACACAGAGTGATTATTGATCTACACGGTCCCATCAAACACTCCCGGGGTCAGACACAGAGTAAATCTCCGTCCACACCGTCCCATCACACACTCCCGGGGTCAGACCCAGTGATTATTCCTCTACACGGTCCCATCAAACACTCCCGGGGGTCAGACACAGAGCGATTATTCCTCTACACTGTACAATCAAACACTCCGTGGGTCAGACACACAGTGATTATTCCGCTGCACGGTACCATCAAACACTCTCGTCGTCAGACACAGAGTGAATCTCCCTCCACACCGTCCCGTCACAAACTCCCGGTGTCAGACACAGAGTGATTATTCCTCTACACTGTCCCATCAAACACTACCGTGGTCAGACACAGAGTGATTATTCCTCTACACGGCCCCATCAAACTCTCCCGGGGTCAGACACAGAGTGATTATTCCTCTACACGGTCCCATCAAACGCTCCACGGGGGTCAGACACAGAGTGATTATTCCTCTACAGGGTCCCATCAAACACTCCCGGGGTAAGACACAGAGTGATTATTCTACTACAAGGTCCCATCAAACAGTCCCGGGGTCAGACACAGAGTGAATCTCAATTCACATCGTCCCATCACACACTCCCGGGGTCAGACACAGAGAGTTTATTCCTCTACGCGATACCATCAAACACTCCCGGGGTCAGACACAGAGCGATTATTGCTCTACTCGGTCCAATCTCACACTCTCGGGGTCAGACACAGTGTGAATGTTCCTCTACACCGCACATCACACACTCCCTGGGTCAGACACAGAGTGAAACTCCGTCCACACCGTCCCATCACACACGCCCGGGGTCAGACACAGAGTGATTTTTCCTCTACACTGTACCATCACACATTCCCGGGGTCAGACACAGACTGAATTTCCCTCCACACCGTCCCATCACACATTCCCGGGGTCAGACACAGACTGAATTTCCCTCCACACCGTCCCATCAAACACTCCCGGGGTCAGACACAGAGTGAATTTATATCCACATCGTCC
The DNA here is from genome assembly GCF_030144855.1 of Hypanus sabinus. Taxonomy (NCBI): domain Eukaryota; kingdom Metazoa; phylum Chordata; class Chondrichthyes; order Myliobatiformes; family Dasyatidae; genus Hypanus; species Hypanus sabinus. The sequence goes on from NW_026781827.1 coordinate 73,118, forward strand.
CATCATACACACACTGGGTCAGACACAGAGTAAATCTCCCTCCACACCGTCCCATCACACACTCCCGGGGTCAGACACAGAGTGATTAATCCTCTACACCGATGCATCACACGCTCCCTTGGTCAAACACAGTGATTATTCCTCTACACGGTTCCATCAAACACTCCCGGGGTCAGACACAGGGTGAATCTCCCTCCACACCGTCCCATCACACACTCCCGTGGTCAAAAACAGAGTGATTATTCCTCTACACGGTCCCATCAAACACTCCCGGGGGTCAGACACAGAGCGATTATTCCTCTACTCGGTCCAATCTCACACTCTCGGGGTGAGACACAGAGTGAATGTTCCTCTACACCGCACATCACACACTCCCTGGGTCAGACACAGAGTGAAACTCCGTCCACACCGTCCCATCTCACACGCCCGGGGTCAGACACAGAGTGATTATTCCTCTACACAGTACCATCACACATTCCCGGGGTCAAACACAGACTGAATCTCCCTCCACACCGTCCCATCAAACACTCCCGGGGTCAGACACAGAGTGAATTTATATCCACACCGTCCCATCATACACACCCTGGGTCAGACACAGAGTGAATCTCCCTCCACACCGTCCGATCAAACACTCCCGGGGTCAGACACAGAGTGAATATTGCTCTACACGGTCCCATCTCACACTCCCGGGATAAGTCACATAGTGAATGTTCCTCTACACCGCCCATCACACACTCCCTTGGTCAGACACAGAGTGTATCTCCCTGCAAATCGTCCCATCACACCTCCCGGGGTCAGAAACATAGTGATTATTCCTCTACACGGTCACATCAAACTCTTCCGGGGTCAGACACTTTGTGAATCTCCTTCCACACCGTCCCATCACACTCTCCCGGGGTCAGACACAGAGTGATTATTCCTCTACACGGTACCATCACACACTCCCGGTTTCAGGCACAGAGTGATTATTCCTCTACACGGTCCCATCAAACACTCCCGGTGTCAGACAGTGTGTGAATCTCCTTCCACACCGTCCCGTCACAACCTCCCGGTGTCAGACACAGAGTGATTATTCCTCTACACCGCCCATCACACACTCCCGGGGTCAGACACAGAGAGAATCTCCCTCCACACGGTCCCATCACACACTCTCAGGGACATACACAGAGGGATTATTCCTCAACACGGTCCCATCAAACACTGCCGTGGTCAGACACAGAGTCAATCTCCCTCCACACCGTCCCATCAAACACTCCCGGGGTCAGACACATAGTGAATCTCCCTCCACGCCGTCCCATCACACACTCCCGTGTTCAGACACAGAGTGATTATTCTTCTCCACGGTCCCATCAAGCACTCCCGGGGTCTGACACAGAGTGATTATTGCTCTACACGTTCCCATCTCACACTCCTGGCATCAGTCACATAGTGAATGTTCCTCTACACCGCCCATCACACACTCCCTTGGTCAGACACAGAGAGTATCTCCCTGCAAATCGTCCCATCACGCACTCCCGGGGTCAGACACAGACAGAATCTCCCTCCACACCGTCCCATCAAACACTCCCGGGGTCAGACACAGAGTGAATTTATATCCACACCGCCCCATCACGCACTCCCGGGGACAGACACAGACTGAATCTCCCTCCACACCGTCCCATCAAACACTCCCGGGGTCAGAGACATAGTGATTATTCCACTACACGGTCACATCAAACTCTTCCGGGGTCAGACACAGTGTGAATCTCCTTCCACACCGTCCCATCACACTCTCCCGGGGTCAGACACAGAGTGATTATTCCTCTACACGGTACCATCACACACTCCCGGTGTCAGACACAGAGTGATTATTCCACGACACGGTCCCATCAAACACTCCCGGTGTCAGACACAGTGTGAATCTCCTTCCACACCGTCCCATCACACTCTCCCGGGGTCAGACACAGAGTGATTATTCCTCTACACAGTCCCATCAAACACTCCCGGGGTCGGACACAGAGTGAATCTCCCTCCACGCCATCCCATCACACTCTCCCGGGGTCAGACACAGAGTGATGATTCCTCTACACGGTCCCATCAAACACTCCCGTGGTCAGACACAGAGTGATTATTCCTCTACACGGCCCCATCAAACTCTCCCGGGGCCAGACACAGAGTGATTATTCCTCTACACGTTCCCATCAAACGCTGCCGGGTGTCAGACACAGAGAGATTATTCCTCTACACGGTCCCATGAAACACTCCCGGGGTCAGACACAGAGTGAATCTCAGTCCGCACCGTCCCAACACACACTTCCGGGGTCAGACAGAGTGATTATTCCTCTACACGGCCCCAGCAAACACTCCCGGTGTCAGACACAGAGTGAATCTCCCTCCATACCGTCCCGTCACAAACTCCCGGTGTCAGACACAGAGTGATTATTCCTCTACACCGCCCATCACACACTCCCGGGGTCAGACACAGAGTGAATCACCCTCCACACCGTCCCAAAACACTCTCCCGGGGTCAGAGACAGAGTGATTATTCCTCTACACGGTCCCATCAAACACTCCCGGGGTCAGACACAGAGTGGATCTCCCTCCACGCCATCCCATCACACTCTCCCGGGGTCAGACACAGAGTGATTATTCCTCTACACGGTCCCATCAAACACTCCCGTGATCAGACACAGAGTGATTATTCCTCTACACGTTCCCATCAAACGCTGCCGGGTGTCAGACACAGAGTGATTATTCCTCTACACGGTCCCATGAAACACTCCCGGGGTCAGACACAGAGTGAATCTCAGTCCGCACCGTCCCAACACACACTTCCGGGGTCAGACAGAGTGATTATTCCTCTACACGGTCCCAGCAAACACTCCCGGTGTCAGACACAGAGTGAATCTCCCTCCACACCGTCCCGTCACAAACTCCCGGTGTCAGACACAGAGTGATTATTCCTCTACACCGCCCATCACACACTCCCGGAGTCAGACACAGAGTGAATCTCCCTCCACACCGTCCCATCACACTCTCCCGGGGTCAGACACAGAGTGATTATTCCTCTACACGGTCCCATCAAACACTCCCGGGGTCAGACACAGAGTGGATCTCCCTCCACGCCATCCCATCACACTCTCCCGGGGTCAGTCACAGAGTGATTATTCCTCTACACGTTCCCAACAAACGCTGCCGGGTGTCAGACACAGAGGGATTATTCCTCTACACGGTCCCATGAAACACTCCCGGGGTCAGACACAGAGTGAATCTCCCTCCTTACGGTCCCGTCACAAACTCCCGGTGTCAGACACAGAGTGATTATTCCTCTACACCGCCCATCACACACTCCTGGGGTCAGACACAGAGTGAATCTCCCTCCACACCGTCCCATCACACACTCCCGTGTTCTGACACAGAGTGATTATTCTTCTCCACGGTCCCATCAAGCACTCCCGGGGTCAGACACAGAGTGTATCTCCCTGCAAATCGACCTATCACACACTCCCGGGGTCAGACACAGACTGAATCTCCCTCCACACAGACCCATCAAACACTCCCGGGGTCAGACACTGAGAGAATTTATATCCATACCGTCCCATCATACACTCCCGGGGTCAGACACATAGTGATTATTCCTCTACACGGTCCAATCAAACACTCCCGGGGTCAGCCACAGAGTGATTATTCCTCTACACCGCCCATCACACACTCCCGGGGTCAGACACAGAGTGAATCTCCCTCCACACCGTCCCATCACACACTCCGGTGGTCAGACACAGAGTGATTATTCCTCTACACGGTCCCATCAAACACTCCCGGGGTCAGACGCAGAGTGAATCTCCCTCCACCGCGTCCCATCACACACTCCCGTCTTCAGACACAGAGTGATTATTCTTCTCTACGGTCCCATCAAACACTCCCGGGGTCAGACACAGAGTGATTATTGCTCTACACGGTCCCATCTCACACTCCCGGGATCAGTCACATTGTGAATGTTCCTCTACACCGCCCATCACACACTTCCTGGATCTGACACAGAGTGTATCTCCCTGCAAATCGTCCCATCACGCACTCCCGGGGTCAGACACAGACTGAATCTCCCTCCACGCCGTCCCATCAAACACTCCCGGGGTCAGACACAGAGTGAATTTATATCCACACCGTCCCATCATACACTCCCGGGGTCAGACTCATAGTGATTATTCCTCTACACGGTCACATCAAACTCTTCCGGGGTCAGACACAGAGTGAATCTCCCTCCACGCCATCCCATCACACTCTCCCGGGGTCAGACACAGAGTGATTATTCCTCTACACTGTCCCATCAATCTCTCCCGGGGTCAGACACAGAGTGATTATTCCTCTACACGTTCCCATCAAACGCTGCCGGGTGTCAGACACAGAGTGATTATTCCTCTACACGGTCCCATGAAACACTCCTGGGGTCAGACACAGAGTGAATCTCCGTCCGCACCGTCCCAACAAACACTCCCGGGGTCAGACAGAGTGATTATTCCTCTACTCGGTCCCAGCAAACACTCCCGGTGTCAGACACAGAGTGAATCTCCCTCCACACCGTCCCGTCACAAACTCCCGGTGTCAGACACAGAGTGATTATTCCTCTACACCGCCCATCACACACTCCCGGGGTCAGACACAGTGTGAATCTCCCTCCACACGGTCCCATCACACACTCCCAGTGTCATACACAGAGGGATTATTCCTCAACACGGTCCCAACAAACAATGCCGGGGTCAGACACAGAGTGAATCTCCCTCCACACCGTCCCATCACACACTCCCGGGGTCAGACACATAGTGATTATTCCTCTACACTGTTGTATCAAACACTCCCGGGGTCAGACACAGAGTGAATCTCCCTCCACACCGTCCCATCACACACTCCCGGGGTCTGACACAGAGTGATTATTCCTCCACACAGTCCCATCAAACACTCCCGGTGTCAGACACAGAGTGATTATTCCTCTACACCGCCCATCACACACTCCCGGGGTCAGACACAGAGTGAATCTCCCTCCACACGGTCCCATCACACACTCCCAGTGTCATACACAGAGGGATTATTCCTCAACACGGTCCCATCAAACACTGCCGGGGTCAGACACAGAGTGAATCTCCCTCCACACCGTCCCATCACACATTCCCGGGGACAGACACAGAGTGATTATTCCTCTACACAGTCCCATCAAACACTCCCGGGGTCAGACACAGAGTGAATCTCCCTCCACACCGTCCCATCACACACTCCCGTGTTCAGACACAGAGTGATTATTCTTCTCCACGGTCCCATGAAACACTCCCGGGGTCAGACACAGAGTGTATCTCCCTGCAAATCGTCCCATCACACACTCCCGGGGTCAGACACAGACTGAATCTCCCTCCACACAGTCCCATCAAACACTCCCGGGGTCAGACACAGAGTGAATTTATATCCATACCGTCCCATCATTCACTCCCGGGGTCAGACACATAGTGATTATTCCTCTACACGGTCCAATCAAACACTCCCGGGGTCAGCCACAGAGTGATTATTCCTCTACACCGCCCATCACACTCTCCCGGGGTCAGACACAGACTGATTCTCCCTCCACACCGTCCCATCACACACTCCGGTGGTCAGACACAGAGTGATTATTCCTCTACACGGTCCCATCAAACACTCCCGGGGTCAGACGCAGAGTGAATCTCCCTCCACCGCGTCCCATCACACACTCCCGTGTTCAGACACAGAGTGATTATTCTTCTCCACGGTCCCATCAAACACTCCCGGGGTCAGACACAGAGTGATTATTGCTCTACACGGTCCCATCTCACACTCCCTGGATCAGTCACATAGTGAATGTTCCTCTACACCGCACATCACACACTCCCTGGGTCAGACACAGAATGTATCTCCCTGCAAATCGTCCCATCACGCACTCCCGGGGTCAGACACAGACTGAATCTCCCTCCACGCCGTCCCATCAAACACTCCCGGGGTCAGACACAGAGTGAATTTATATCCACACCGTCCCATCATACACTCCCGGGGTCAGACACATAGTGATTATTCCTCTACACGGTCACATCAAACTCTTCCGGGGTCAGACACAGTGTGAATCTCCTTCCACACGGTCCCATCACACTCTCCCGGGGTCAGACACAGAGTGAATCTCCCTCCACACGGTCCCATCACACACTCCCAGTGTCATACACAGAGGGATTATTCCTCAACACGGTCCCATCAAACACTGCCGGGGTCAGACACAGAGTGAATCTCCCTCCACACCGTCCCATCACACATTCCCGGGGACAGACACAGAGTGATTATTCCTCTACACAGTCCCATCAAACACTCCCGGGTTCAGACACAGAGTGAATCTCCCTCCACACCGTCCCATCACACACTCCCGTGTTCAGACACAGAGTGATTATTCTTCTCCACGGTCCCATGAAACACTCCCGGGGTCAGACACAGAGTGTATCTCCCTGCAAATCGTCCCATCACACACTCCCGGGGTCAGACACAGACTGAATCTCCCTCCACACAGTCCCATCAAACACTCCCGGGGTCAGACACAGAGTGAATTTATATCCATACCGTCCCATCATACACTCCCGGGGTCAGACACTTAGTGATTATTCCTCTACACGGTCCAATCAAACACTCCCGGGGTCAGCCACAGAGTGATTATTCCTCTACACCGCCCATCACACTCTCCCGGGGTCAGACACAGAGTGAATCTCCCTCCACACCGTCCCATCACACACTCCGGTGGTCAGACACAGAGTGATTATTCCTCTACACGGTCCCATCAAACACTCCCGGGGTCAGACGCAGAGTGAATCTCCCTCCACCGCGTCCCATCACACACTCCCGTGTTCAGACACAGAGTGATTATTCTTCTCCACGGTCCCATCAAACACTCCCGGGGTCAGACACAGAGTGATTATTGCTCTACACGGTCCCATCTCACACTCCCGGGATCAGTCACATAGTGAATGTTCCTCTACACCGCACATCACACACTCCCTGGGTCAGACACAGAATGTATCTCCCTGCAAATCGTCCCATCACGCACTCCCGGGGTCAGACACAGACTGAATCTCCCTGCACGCCGTCCCATCAAACACTCCCGGGGTCAGACACAGAGTGAATTTATATCCACACCGTCCCATCATACACTCCCGGGGTCAGACACATAGTGATTATTCCTCTACACGGTCACATCAAACTCTTCCGGGGTCAGACACAGTGTGAATCTCCTTCCACACGGTCCCATCACACTCTCCCGGGGTCAGACACAGAGTGATTATTCCTCTACACGGTCCCATCAAACACTCCCGGTGTCAGACACAGTGTGAATCTCATTCCACACCGTCCCATCACAATCTCCCGGGGTCAGACACAGTGATTATTCCTCTACACGGACCCATCAAACACTCCCGGGGTCAGACACAGAGTGAATCTCCCTCCACGCCATCCCATCACACTCTCCCGGGGTCAGACACAGAGTGATTATTCCTCTACACGGTCCCATCAAACACTCCCGGGGTCAGACACAGAGTGAATCTCCCTCCACGCCATCCCATCACACTCTCCCGGGGTCAGACACAGACTGAATCTCCCTCCACACAGTCCCATCAAACACTCCCGGGGTCAGACACAGAGTGAATTTATATCCATACCGTCCCATCATACACTCCCGGGGTCAGACACATAGTGATTATTCCTCTACACGGTCCAATCAAACACTCCCGGGGTCAGCCACAGAGTGATTATTCCTCTACACCGCCCATCACACTCTCCCGGGGTCAGACACAGAGTGAATCTCCCTCCACACCGTCCCATCACACACTCCTGTGGTCAGACACAGAGTGATTATTCTTCTCCACGGTCCCATCAAACACTCCCGGTGTCAGACACAGTGTGAATCTCATTCCACACCGTCCCATCACAAACTCCCGGGGTCAGACACAGAGTGATTATTCCTCTACACGGACCCATCAAACACTCCCGGGGTCAGACACAGAGTGAATCTCCCTCCACGCCATCCCATCACACTCTCCCGGGGTCAGACACAGAGTGATTATTCCTCTACACGGTCCCATCAAACACTCCCGGAGTCAGACACAGAGTGAATCTCCCTCCACGCCATCCCATCACACTCTCCCGGGGTCAGACACAGACTGAATCTCCCTCCACACAGTCCCATCAAACACTCCCGCGGTCAGACACAGAGTGAATTTATATCCATACCGTCCCATCATACACTCCCGGGGTCAGACACATAGTGATTATTCCTCTACACGGTTCCATCAAACACTCCCGGGGTCAGACACAGGGTGAATCTCCCTCCACACCGTCCCATCACACACTCCCGTGGTCAAAAACAGAGTGATTATTCCTCTACACGGTCCCATCAAACACTCCCGGGGGTCAGACACAGAGCGATTATTCCTCTACTCGGTCCAATCTCACACTCTCGGGGTGAGACACAGAGTGAATGTTCCTCTACACCGCACATCACACACTCCCTGGGTCAGACACAGAGTGAAACTCCGTCCACACCGTCCCATCTCACACGCCCGGGGTCAGACACAGAGTGATTATTCCTCTACACAGTACCATCACACATTCCCGGGGTCAAACACAGACTGAATCTCCCTCCACACCGTCCCATCAAACACTCCCGGGGTCAGACACAGAGTGAATTTATATCCACACCGTCCCATCATACACACCCTGGGTCAGACACAGAGTGAATCTCCCTCCACACCGTCCGATCAAACACTCCCGGGGTCAGACACAGAGTGAATATTGCTCTACACGGTCCCATCTCACACTCCCGGGATAAGTCACATAGTGAATGTTCCTCTACACCGCCCATCACACACTCCCTTGGTCAGACACAGAGTGTATCTCCCTGCAAATCGTCCCATCACACCTCCCGGGGTCAGAAACATAGTGATTATTCCTCTACACGGTCACATCAAACTCTTCCGGGGTCAGACACTTTGTGAATCTCCTTCCACACCGTCCCATCACACTCTCCCGGGGTCAGACACAGAGTGATTATTCCTCTACACGGTACCATCACACACTCCCGGTTTCAGGCACAGAGTGATTATTCCTCTACACGGTCCCATCAAACACTCCCGGTGTCAGACAGTGTGTGAATCTCCTTCCACACCGTCCCGTCACAACCTCCCGGTGTCAGACACAGAGTGATTATTCCTCTACACCGCCCATCACACACTCCCGGGGTCAGACACAGAGAGAATCTCCCTCCACACGGTCCCATCACACACTCTCAGGGACATACACAGAGGGATTATTCCTCAACACGGTCCCATCAAACACTGCCGTGGTCAGACACAGAGTCAATCTCCCTCCACACCGTCCCATCAAACACTCCCGGGGTCAGACACATAGTGAATCTCCCTCCACGCCGTCCCATCACACACTCCCGTGTTCAGACACAGAGTGATTATTCTTCTCCACGGTCCCATCAAGCACTCCCGGGGTCTGACACAGAGTGATTATTGCTCTACACGTTCCCATCTCACACTCCTGGCATCAGTCACATAGTGAATGTTCCTCTACACCGCCCATCACACACTCCCTTGGTCAGACACAGAGAGTATCTCCCTGCAAATCGTCCCATCACGCACTCCCGGGGTCAGACACAGACAGAATCTCCCTCCACACCGTCCCATCAAACACTCCCGGGGTCAGACACAGAGTGAATTTATATCCACACCGCCCCATCACGCACTCCCGGGGACAGACACAGACTGAATCTCCCTCCACACCGTCCCATCAAACACTCCCGGGGTCAGAGACATAGTGATTATTCCACTACACGGTCACATCAAACTCTTCCGGGGTCAGACACAGTGTGAATCTCCTTCCACACCGTCCCATCACACTCTCCCGGGGTCAGACACAGAGTGATTATTCCTCTACACGGTACCATCACACACTCCCGGTGTCAGACACAGAGTGATTATTCCACGACACGGTCCCATCAAACACTCCCGGTGTCAGACACAGTGTGAATCTCCTTCCACACCGTCCCATCACACTCTCCCGGGGTCAGACACAGAGTGATTATTCCTCTACACAGTCCCATCAAACACTCCCGGGGTCGGACACAGAGTGAATCTCCCTCCACGCCATCCCATCACACTCTCCCGGGGTCAGACACAGAGTGATGATTCCTCTACACGGTCCCATCAAACACTCCCGTGGTCAGACACAGAGTGATTATTCCTCTACACGGCCCCATCAAACTCTCCCGGGGCCAGACACAGAGTGATTATTCCTCTACACGTTCCCATCAAACGCTGCCGGGTGTCAGACACAGAGAGATTATTCCTCTACACGGTCCCATGAAACACTCCCGGGGTCAGACACAGAGTGAATCTCAGTCCGCACCGTCCCAACACACACTTCCGGGGTCAGACAGAGTGATTATTCCTCTACACGGCCCCAGCAAACACTCCCGGTGTCAGACACAGAGTGAATCTCCCTCCATACCGTCCCGTCACAAACTCCCGGTGTCAGACACAGAGTGATTATTCCTCTACACCGCCCATCACACACTCCCGGGGTCAGACACAGAGTGAATCACCCTCCACACCGTCCCAAAACACTCTCCCGGGGTCAGAGACAGAGTGATTATTCCTCTACACGGTCCCATCAAACACTCCCGGGGTCAGACACAGAGTGGATCTCCCTCCACGCCATCCCATCACACTCTCCCGGGGTCAGACACAGAGTGATTATTCCTCTACACGGTCCCATCAAACACTCCCGTGATCAGACACAGAGTGATTATTCCTCTACACGTTCCCATCAAACGCTGCCGGGTGTCAGACACAGAGTGATTATTCCTCTACACGGTCCCATGAAACACTCCCGGGGTCAGACACAGAGTGAATCTCAGTCCGCACCGTCCCAACACACACTTCCGGGGTCAGACAGAGTGATTATTCCTCTACACGGTCCCAGCAAACACTCCCGGTGTCAGACACAGAGTGAATCTCCCTCCACACCGTCCCGTCACAAACTCCCGGTGTCAGACACAGAGTGATTATTCCTCTACACCGCCCATCACACACTCCCGGAGTCAGACACAGAGTGAATCTCCCTCCACACCGTCCCATCACACTCTCCCGGGGTCAGACACAGAGTGATTATTCCTCTACACGGTCCCATCAAACACTCCCGGGGTCAGACACAGAGTGGATCTCCCTCCACGCCATCCCATCACACTCTCCCGGGGTCAGTCACAGAGTGATTATTCCTCTACACGTTCCCAACAAACGCTGCCGGGTGTCAGACACAGAGGGATTATTCCTCTACACGGTCCCATGAAACACTCCCGGGGTCAGACACAGAGTGAATCTCCCTCCTTACGGTCCCGTCACAAACTCCCGGTGTCAGACACAGAGTGATTATTCCTCTACACCGCCCATCACACACTCCTGGGGTCAGACACAGAGTGAATCTCCCTCCACACCGTCCCATCACACACTCCCGTGTTCTGACACAGAGTGATTATTCTTCTCCACGGTCCCATCAAGCACTCCCGGGGTCAGACACAGAGTGTATCTCCCTGCAAATCGACCTATCACACACTCCCGGGGTCAGACACAGACTGAATCTCCCTCCACACAGACCCATCAAACACTCCCGGGGTCAGACACTGAGAGAATTTATATCCATACCGTCCCATCATACACTCCCGGGGTCAGACACATAGTGATTATTCCTCTACACGGTCCAATCAAACACTCCCGGGGTCAGCCACAGAGTGATTATTCCTCTACACCGCCCATCACACACTCCCGGGGTCAGACACAGAGTGAATCTCCCTCCACACCGTCCCATCACACACTCCGGTGGTCAGACACAGAGTGATTATTCCTCTACACGGTCCCATCAAACACTCCCGGGGTCAGACGCAGAGTGAATCTCCCTCCACCGCGTCCCATCACACACTCCCGTCTTCAGACACAGAGTGATTATTCTTCTCTACGGTCCCATCAAACACTCCCGGGGTCAGACACAGAGTGATTATTGCTCTACACGGTCCCATCTCACACTCCCGGGATCAGTCACATTGTGAATGTTCCTCTACACCGCCCATCACACACTTCCTGGATCTGACACAGAGTGTATCTCCCTGCAAATCGTCCCATCACGCACTCCCGGGGTCAGACACAGACTGAATCTCCCTCCACGCCGTCCCATCAAACACTCCCGGGGTCAGACACAGAGTGAATTTATATCCACACCGTCCCATCATACACTCCCGGGGTCAGACTCATAGTGATTATTCCTCTACACGGTCACATCAAACTCTTCCGGGGTCAGACACAGAGTGAATCTCCCTCCACGCCATCCCATCACACTCTCCCGGGGTCAGACACAGAGTGATTATTCCTCTACACTGTCCCATCAATCTCTCCCGGGGTCAGACACAGAGTGATTATTCCTCTACACGTTCCCATCAAACGCTGCCGGGTGTCAGACACAGAGTGATTATTCCTCTACACGGTCCCATGAAACACTCCTGGGGTCAGACACAGAGTGAATCTCCGTCCGCACCGTCCCAACAAACACTCCCGGGGTCAGACAGAGTGATTATTCCTCTACTCGGTCCCAGCAAACACTCCCGGTGTCAGACACAGAGTGAATCTCCCTCCACACCGTCCCGTCACAAACTCCCGGTGTCAGACACAGAGTGATTATTCCTCTACACCGCCCATCACACACTCCCGGGGTCAGACACAGTGTGAATCTCCCTCCACACGGTCCCATCACACACTCCCAGTGTCATACACAGAGGGATTATTCCTCAACACGGTCCCAACAAACAATGCCGGGGTCAGACACAGAGTGAATCTCCCTCCACACCGTCCCATCACACACTCCCGGGGTCAGACACATAGTGATTATTCCTCTACACTGTTGTATCAAACACTCCCGGGGTCAGACACAGAGTGAATCTCCCTCCACACCGTCCCATCACACACTCCCGGGGTCTGACACAGAGTGATTATTCCTCCACACAGTCCCATCAAACACTCCCGGTGTCAGACACAGAGTGATTATTCCTCTACACCGCCCATCACACACTCCCGGGGTCAGACACAGAGTGAATCTCCCTCCACACGGTCCCATCACACACTCCCAGTGTCATACACAGAGGGATTATTCCTCAACACGGTCCCATCAAACACTGCCGGGGTCAGACACAGAGTGAATCTCCCTCCACACCGTCCCATCACACATTCCCGGGGACAGACACAGAGTGATTATTCCTCTACACAGTCCCATCAAACACTCCCGGGGTCAGACACAGAGTGAATCTCCCTCCACACCGTCCCATCACACACTCCCGTGTTCAGACACAGAGTGATTATTCTTCTCCACGGTCCCATGAAACACTCCCGGGGTCAGACACAGAGTGTATCTCCCTGCAAATCGTCCCATCACACACTCCCGGGGTCAGACACAGACTGAATCTCCCTCCACACAGTCCCATCAAACACTCCCGGGGTCAGACACAGAGTGAATTTATATCCATACCGTCCCATCATTCACTCCCGGGGTCAGACACATAGTGATTATTCCTCTACACGGTCCAATCAAACACTCCCGGGGTCAGCCACAGAGTGATTATTCCTCTACACCGCCCATCACACTCTCCCGGGGTCAGACACAGACTGATTCTCCCTCCACACCGTCCCATCACACACTCCGGTGGTCAGACACAGAGTGATTATTCCTCTACACGGTCCCATCAAACACTCCCGGGGTCAGACGCAGAGTGAATCTCCCTCCACCGCGTCCCATCACACACTCCCGTGTTCAGACACAGAGTGATTATTCTTCTCCACGGTCCCATCAAACACTCCCGGGGTCAGACACAGAGTGATTATTGCTCTACACGGTCCCATCTCACACTCCCTGGATCAGTCACATAGTGAATGTTCCTCTACACCGCACATCACACACTCCCTGGGTCAGACACAGAATGTATCTCCCTGCAAATCGTCCCATCACGCACTCCCGGGGTCAGACACAGACTGAATCTCCCTCCACGCCGTCCCATCAAACACTCCCGGGGTCAGACACAGAGTGAATTTATATCCACACCGTCCCATCATACACTCCCGGGGTCAGACACATAGTGATTATTCCTCTACACGGTCACATCAAACTCTTCCGGGGTCAGACACAGTGTGAATCTCCTTCCACACGGTCCCATCACACTCTCCCGGGGTCAGACACAGAGTGAATCTCCCTCCACACGGTCCCATCACACACTCCCAGTGTCATACACAGAGGGATTATTCCTCAACACGGTCCCATCAAACACTGCCGGGGTCAGACACAGAGTGAATCTCCCTCCACACCGTCCCATCACACATTCCCGGGGACAGACACAGAGTGATTATTCCTCTACACAGTCCCATCAAACACTCCCGGGTTCAGACACAGAGTGAATCTCCCTCCACACCGTCCCATCACACACTCCCGTGTTCAGACACAGAGTGATTATTCTTCTCCACGGTCCCATGAAACACTCCCGGGGTCAGACACAGAGTGTATCTCCCTGCAAATCGTCCCATCACACACTCCCGGGGTCAGACACAGACTGAATCTCCCTCCACACAGTCCCATCAAACACTCCCGGGGTCAGACACAGAGTGAATTTATATCCATACCGTCCCATCATACACTCCCGGGGTCAGACACTTAGTGATTATTCCTCTACACGGTCCAATCAAACACTCCCGGGGTCAGCCACAGAGTGATTATTCCTCTACACCGCCCATCACACTCTCCCGGGGTCAGACACAGAGTGAATCTCCCTCCACACCGTCCCATCACACACTCCGGTGGTCAGACACAGAGTGATTATTCCTCTACACGGTCCCATCAAACACTCCCGGGGTCAGACGCAGAGTGAATCTCCCTCCACCGCGTCCCATCACACACTCCCGTGTTCAGACACAGAGTGATTATTCTTCTCCACGGTCCCATCAAACACTCCCGGGGTCAGACACAGAGTGATTATTGCTCTACACGGTCCCATCTCACACTCCCGGGATCAGTCACATAGTGAATGTTCCTCTACACCGCACATCACACACTCCCTGGGTCAGACACAGAATGTATCTCCCTGCAAATCGTCCCATCACGCACTCCCGGGGTCAGACACAGACTGAATCTCCCTGCACGCCGTCCCATCAAACACTCCCGGGGTCAGACACAGAGTGAATTTATATCCACACCGTCCCATCATACACTCCCGGGGTCAGACACATAGTGATTATTCCTCTACACGGTCACATCAAACTCTTCCGGGGTCAGACACAGTGTGAATCTCCTTCCACACGGTCCCATCACACTCTCCCGGGGTCAGACACAGAGTGATTATTCCTCTACACGGTCCCATCAAACACTCCCGGTGTCAGACACAGTGTGAATCTCATTCCACACCGTCCCATCACAATCTCCCGGGGTCAGACACAGTGATTATTCCTCTACACGGACCCATCAAACACTCCCGGGGTCAGACACAGAGTGAATCTCCCTCCACGCCATCCCATCACACTCTCCCGGGGTCAGACACAGACTGAATCTCCCTCCACACAGTCCCATCAAACACTCCCGGGGTCAGACACAGAGTGAATTTATATCCATACCGTCCCATCATACACTCCCGGGGTCAGACACATAGTGATTATTCCTCTACACGGTCCAATCAAACACTCCCGGGGTCAGCCACAGAGTGATTATTCCTCTACACCGCCCATCACACTCTCCCGGGGTCAGACACAGAGTGAATCTCCCTCCACACCGTCCCATCACACACTCCTGTGGTCAGACACAGAGTGATTATTCTTCTCCACGGTCCCATCAAACACTCCCGGTGTCAGACACAGTGTGAATCTCATTCCACACCGTCCCATCACAAACTCCCGGGGTCAGACACAGAGTGATTATTCCTCTACACGGACCCATCAAACACTCCCGGGGTCAGACACAGAGTGAATCTCCCTCCACGCCATCCCATCACACTCTCCCGGGGTCAGACACAGAGTGATTATTCCTCTACACGGTCCCATCAAACACTCCCGGAGTCAGACACAGAGTGAATCTCCCTCCACGCCATCCCATCACACTCTCCCGGGGTCAGACACAGACTGAATCTCCCTCCACACAGTCCCATCAAACACTCCCGCGGTCAGACACAGAGTGAATTTATATCCATACCGTCCCATCATACACTCCCGGGGTCAGACACATAGTGATTATTCCTCTACACGGTCCAATCAAACACTCCCGGGGTCAGCCACAGAGTGATTATTCCTCTACACCGCCCATCACACTCTCCCGGGGTCAGACACAGAGTGAATCTCCCTCCACACCGTCCCATCACACACTCCGTTGGTCAGACACAGAGTGATTATTCCTCTACACGGTCCCATCAAACACTCCCGGGGTCAGACGCAGAGTGAATCTCCCTCCACCGCGTCCCATCACACACTCCCGTGTTCAGACACAGAGTGATTATTCTTCTCCACGGTCCCATCAAACACTCCCGGGGTCAGACACAGAGTGATTATTGCTCTACACGGTCCCATCTCACACTCCCGGGATCAGTCACATAGTGAATGTTCCTCTACACCGCACATCACACACTCCCTGGGTCAGACACAGAATGTATCTCCCTGCAAATCGTCCCATCACGCACTCCCGGGGTCAGACACAGACTGAATCTCCCTCCACGCCGTCCCATCACACTCTCCCGGGGTCAGACACAGAGTGAATTTATATCCATACCGTCCCATCATACACTCCCGGGGTCAGACACTTAGTGATTATTCCTCTACACGGTCCAATCAAACACTCCCGTGGTCAGCCACAGAGTGATTATTCCTCTACACCGCCCATCACACTCTCCCGGGGTCAGACACAGAGTGAATCTCCCTCCACACCGTCCCATCACACACTCCGGTGGTCAGACACAGAGTGATTATTCCTCTACACGGTCCCATCAAACACTCCCGGGGTCAGACGCAGAGTGAATCTCCCTCCACCGCGTCCAATCACACACTCCCGTGTTCAGACACAGAGTGATTATTCTTCCCCACGGTCCCATCAAACACTCCCGGGGTCAGACACAGAGTGATTATTGCTCTACACGGTCCCATCTCACACTCCCGGGATCAGTCACATAGTGAATGTTCCTCTACACCGCACATCACACACTCCCTGGGTCAGACACAGAATGTATCTCCCTGCAAATCGTCCCATCACGCACTCCCGGGGTCAGACACAGACTGAATCTCCCTCCACGCCGTCCCATCAAACACTCCCGGGGTCAGACACAGAGTGAATTTATATCCACACCGTCCCATCATACACTCCCGGGGTCAGACACATAGTGATTATTCCTCTACACGGTCACATCAAACTCTTCCGGGGTCAGACACAGTGTGAATCTCCTTCCACACGGTCCCATCACACTCTCCCGGGGTCAGACACAGAGTGATTATTCCTCTACACGGTCCCATCAAACACTCCCGGTGTCAGACACAGTGTGAATCTCATTCCACACCGTCGCATCACAATCTCCCGGGGTCAGACACAGTGATTATTCCTCTACACGGACCCATCAAACACTCCCGGGGTCAGACACAGAGTGAATCTCCCTCCACGCCATCCCATCACACTCTCCCGGGGTCAGACACAGAGTGATTATTCCTCTACACGGTCCCATCAAACACTCCCGGAGTCAGACACAGAGTGAATCTCCCTCCACGCCATCCCATCACACTCTCCCGGGGTCAGACACAGACTGAATCTCCCTCCACACAGTCCCATCAAACACTCCCGCGGTCAGACACAGAGTGAATTTATATCCATACCGTCCCATCATACACTCCCGGGGTCAGACACATAGTGATTATTCCTCTACACGGTCCAATCAAACACTCCCGGGGTCAGCCACAGAGTGATTATTCCTCTACACCGCCCATCACACACTCCCTTGGTCAGACACAGAGTGTATCTCCCTGCAAATCGTCCCATCACACCTCCCGGGGTCAGAAACATAGTGATTATTCCTCTACACGGTCACATCAAACTCTTCCGGGGTCAGACACTTTGTGAATCTCCTTCCACACCGTCCCATCACACTCTCCCGGGGTCAGACACAGAGTGATTATTCCTCTACACGGTACCATCACACACTCCCGGTTTCAGGCACAGAGTGATTATTCCTCTACACGGTCCCATCAAACACTCCCGGTGTCAGACAGTGTGTGAATCTCCTTCCACACCGTCCCGTCACAACCTCCCGGTGTCAGACACAGAGTGATTATTCCTCTACACCGCCCATCACACACTCCCGGGGTCAGACACAGAGAGAATCTCCCTCCACACGGTCCCATCACACACTCTCAGGGACATACACAGAGGGATTATTCCTCAACACGGTCCCATCAAACACTGCCGTGGTCAGACACAGAGTCAATCTCCCTCCACACCGTCCCATCAAACACTCCCGGGGTCAGACACATAGTGAATCTCCCTCCACGCCGTCCCATCACACACTCCCGTGTTCAGACACAGAGTGATTATTCTTCTCCACGGTCCCATCAAGCACTCCCGGGGTCTGACACAGAGTGATTATTGCTCTACACGTTCCCATCTCACACTCCTGGCATCAGTCACATAGTGAATGTTCCTCTACACCGCCCATCACACACTCCCTTGGTCAGACACAGAGTGTATCTCCCTGCAAATCGTCCCATCACGCACTCCCGGGGTCAGACACAGACAGAATCTCCCTCCACACCGTCCCATCAAACACTCCCGGGGTCAGACACAGAGTGAATTTATATCCACACCGCCCCATCACGGGGACAGACACAGACTGAATCTCCCTCCACACCGTCCCATCAAACACTCCCGGGGTCAGAGACATAGTGATTATTCCACTACACGGTCACATCAAACTCTTCCGGGGTCAGACACAGTGTGAATCTCCTTCCACACCGTCCCATCACACTCTCCCGGGGTCAGACACAGAGTGATTATTCCTCTACACGGTACCATCACACACTCCCGGTGTCAGACACAGAGTGATTATTCCACGACACGGTCCCATCAAACACTCCCGGTGTCAGACACAGTGTGAATCTCCTTCCACACCGTCCCATCACACTCTCCCGGGGTCAGACACAGAGTGATTATTCCTCTACACAGTCCCATCAAACACTCCCGGGGTCGGACACAGAGTGAATCTCCCTCCACGCCATCCCATCACACTCTCCCGGGGTCAGACACAGAGTGATGATTCCTCTACACGGTCCCATCAAACACTCCCGTGGTCAGACACAGAGTGATTATTCCTCTACACGGCCCCATCAAACTCTCCCGGGGCCAGACACAGAGTGATTATTCCTCTACACGTTCCCATCAAACGCTGCCGGGTGTCAGACACAGAGAGATTATTCCTCTACACGGTCCCATGAAACACTCCCGGGGTCAGACACAGAGTGAATCTCAGTCCGCACCGTCCCAACACACACTTCCGGGGTCAGACAGAGTGATTATTCCTCTACACGGCCCCAGCAAACACTCCCGGTGTCAGACACAGAGTGAATCTCCCTCCATACCGTCCCGTCACAAACTCCCGGTGTCAGACACAGAGTGATTATTCCTCTACACCGCCCATCACACACGCCCGGGGTCAGACACAGAGTGAATCTCCCTCCACACCGTCCCAACACACTCTCCCGGGGTCAGAGACAGAGTGATTATTCCTCTACACGGTCCCATCAAACACTCCCGGGGTCAGACACAGAGTGGATCTCCCTCCACGCCATCCCATCACACTCTCCCGGGGTCAGACACAGAGTGATTATTCCTCTACACGGTCCCATCAAACACTCCCGTGATCAGACACAGAGTGATTATTCCTCTACACGTTCCCATCAAACGCTGCCGGGTGTCAGACACAGAGTGATTATTCCTCTACACGGTCCCATGAAACACTCCCGGGGTCAGACACAGAGTGAATCTCAGTCCGCACCGTCCCAACACACACTTCCGGGGTCAGACAGAGTGATTATTCCTCTACACGGTCCCAGCAAACACTCCCGGTGTCAGACACAGAGTGAATCTCCCTCCACACCGTCCCGTCACAAACTCCCGGTGTCAGACACAGAGTGATTATTCCTCTACACCGCCCATCACACACTCCCGGGGTCAGACACAGAGTGAATCTCCCTCCACACCGTCCCATCACACTCTCCCGGGGTCAGACACAGAGTGATTATTCCTCTACACGGTCCCATCAAACACTCCCGGGGTCAGACACAGAGTGGATCTCCCTCCACGCCATCACATCACACTCTCCCGGGGTCAGTCACAGAGTGATTATTCCTCTACACGTTCCCATCAAACGCTGCCGGGTGTCAGACACAGAGGGATTATTCCTCTACACGGTCCCAGCAAACACTCCCGGTGTCAGACACAGAGTGAATCTCCCTCCACACCGTCCCGTCACAAACTCCCGGTGTCAGACACAGAGTGATTATTCCTCTACACCGCCCATCACACACTCCCGGGGTCAGACACAGAGTGAATCTCCCTCCACACCGTCCCATCACACTCTCCCGGGGTCAGACACAGAGTGATTATTCCTCTACACGGTCCCATCAAACACTCCCGGGGTCAGACACAGAGTGGATCTCCCTCCACGCCATCACATCACACTCTCCCGGGGTCAGTCACAGAGTGATTATTCCTCTACACGTTCCCATCAAACGCTGCCGGGTGTCAGACACAGAGGGATTATTCCTCTACACGGTCCCATGAAACACTCCCGGGGTCAGACACAGAGTGAATCTCCCTCCTTACGGTCCCGTCACAAACTCCCGGTGTCAGACACAGAGTGATTATTCCTCTACACCGCCCATCACACACTCCCGGGGTCAGACACAGAGTGAATCTCCCTCCACACCGTCCCATCACACACTCCCGTGTTCTGACACAGAGTGATTATTCTTCTCCACGGTCCCATCAAGCACTCCCGGGGTCAGACACAGAGTGTATCTCCCTGCAAATCGACCTATCACACACTCCCGGGGTCAGACACAGACTGAATCTCCCTCCACACAGACCCATCAAACACTCCCGGGGTCAGACACTGAGAGAATTTATATCCATACCGTCCCATCATACACTCCCGGGGTCAGACACATAGTGATTATTCCTCTACACGTTCCCATCAAACGCTGCCGGGTGTCAGACACAGAGTGATTATTCCTCTACACGGTCCCATGAAACACTCCCGGGGTCAGACACAGAGTGAATCTCAGTCCGCACCGTCCCAACACACACTTCCGGGGTCAGACAGAGTGATTATTCCTCTACACGGTCCCAGCAAACACTCCCGGTGTCAGACACAGAGTGAATCTCCCTCCACACCGTCCCGTCACAAACTCCCGGTGTCAGACACAGTGTGATTATTCCTCTACACCGCCCATCACACACTCCCGGGGTCAGACACAGAGTGAATCTCCCTCCACACCGTCCCATCACACTCTCCCGGGGTCAGACACAGAGTGATTATTCCTCTACACGGTCCCATCAAACACTCCCGGGGTCAGACACAGAGTGGATCTCCCTCCACGCCATCCCATCACACACTCCCGGGGTCAGACACAGAGTGAATCTCCCTCCACACCGTCCCATCACACTCTCCCGGGGTCAGACACAGAGTGATTATTCCTCTACACGGTCCCATGAAACACTCCCGGGGTCAGACACAGAGTGAATCTCCCTCCTTACGGTCCCGTCACAAACTCCCGGTGTCAGACACAGAGTGATTATTCCTCTACACCGCCCATCACACACTCCCGGGGTCAGACACAGAGTGAATCTCCCTCCACACCGTCCCATCACACACTCCGGTGGTCAGACACAGAGTGATTATTCCTCTACACGGTCCCATCAAACACTCCCGGGGTCAGACGCAGAGTGAATCTCCCTCCACCGCGTCCCATCACACACTCCCGTGTTCAGACACAGAGTGATTATTCTTCTCCACGGTCCCATCAAACACTCCCGGGGTCAGACACAGAGTGATTATTGCTCTACACGGTCCCATCTCACACTCCCGGGATCAGTCACATAGTGAATGTTCCTCTACACCGCACATCACACACTCCCTGGGTCAGACACAGAATGTATCTCCCTGCAAATCGTCCCATCACGCACTCCCGGGGTCAGACACAGACTGAATCTCCCTCCACGCCGTCCCATCAAACACTCCCGGGGTCAGACACAGAGTGAATTTATATCCACACCGTCCCATCATACACTCCCGGGGTCAGACACATAGTGATTATTCCTCTACACGGTCACATCAAACTCTTCCGGGGTCAGACACAGTGTGAATCTCCTTCCACACGGTCCCATCACACTCTCCCGGGGTCAGACACAGAGTGATTATTCCTCTACACGGTCCCATCAAACACTCCCGGTGTCAGACACAGTGTGAATCTCATTCCACACCGTCCCATCACAATCTCCCGGGGTCAGACACAGTGATTATTCCTCTACACGGACCCATCAAACACTCCCGGGGTCAGACACAGAGTGAATCTCCCTCCACGCCATCCCATCACACTCTCCCGGGGTCAGACATAGAGTGATTATTCCTCTACACGGTCCCATCAAACACTCCCGGGGTCAGACACAGAGTGAATCTCCCTCCACGCCATCCCATCACACTCTCCCGGGGTCAGACACAGACTGAATCTCCCTCCACACAGTCCCATCAAACACTCCCGGGGTCAGACACAGAGTGAATTTATATCCATACCGTCCCATCATACACTCCCGGGGTCAGACACATAGTGATTATTCCTCTACACGGTCCAATCAAACACTCCCGGGGTCAGCCACAGAGTGATTATTCCTCTACACCGCCCATCACACTCTCCCGGGGTCAGACACAGAGTGAATCTCCCTCCACACCGTCCCATCACACACTCCTGTGGTCAGACACAGAGTGATTATTCTTCTCCACGGTCCCATCAAACACTCCCGGTGTCAGACACAGTGTGAATCTCATTCCACACCGTCCCATCACAATCTCCCGGGGTCAGACACAGAGTGATTATTCCTCTACACGGACCCATCAAACACTCCCGGGGTCAGACACAGAGTGAATCTCCCTCCACGCCATCCCATCACACTCTCCCGGGGTCAGACACAGAGTGATTATTCCTCTACACGGTCCCATCAAACACTCCCATGGTCAGACACAGAGTGAATCTCCCTCCACGCCATCCCATCACACTCTCCCGGGATCAGACACAGACTGAATCTCCCTCCACACAGTCCCATCAAACACTCCCGGGGTCAGACACAGAGTGATTTTATATCCATACCGTCCCATCATACACTCCCGGGGTCAGACACATAGTGATTATTCCTCTACACGGTCCAATCAAACACTCCCGGGGTCAGCCACAGAGTGATTATTGCTCTACACCGCCCATCACACTCTCCCGGGGTCAGACACAGAGTGAATCTCCCTCCACACCGTCCCATCACACACTCCCGTGTTCAGACACAGAGTGATTATTCTTCTCCACGGTCCCATCAAACACTCCCGGGGTCAGACACAGAGTGATTATTGCTCTACACGGTCCCATCTCACACTCCCGGGATCAGTCACATAGCGAATGTTCCTCTACACCGCACATCACACACTCCCTGGGTCAGACACAGAATGTATCTCCCTGCAAATCGTCCCATCACGCACTCCCGGGGTCAGACACAGACTGAATCTCCCTCCACGCCGTCCCATCAAACACTCCCGGGGTCAGACACAGAGTGAATTTATATCCACACCGTCCCATCATACACTCCCGGGGTCAGACACATAGTGATTATTCCTCTACACGGTCACATCAAACTCTTCCGGGGTCAGACACAGTGTGAATCTCCTTCCACACGGTCCCATCACACTCTCCCGGCGTCAGACACAGAGTGATTATTCCTCTACACGGTCCCATCAAACACTCCCGGTGTCAGACACAGTGTGAATCTCATTCCACACCGTCCCATCACAATCTCCCGGGGTCAGACACAGAGTGATTATTCCTCTACACGGACCCATCAAACACACCCGGGGTCAGACACAGAGTGAATCTCCCTCCACGCCATCCCATCACACTCTCCCGTGGTCAGACACAGAGTGATTATTCCTCTACACGGTCCCATCAAACACTCCCGTGGTCAGACACAGAGTGATTATTCCTCTACACGGTCCCATCAAACACTCCCGTGGTCAGGCACAGAGTGATTATTCCTCTACACGGCCCCATCAAACTCTCCCGGGGTCAGACACAGAGTGATTATTCCTCTACACGTTCCCATCAAACGCTGCCGGGTGTCAGACACAGAGTGATTATTCCTCTACACCTTCCCATGAAACACTACTGGGGTCAGACACAGAGTGAATCTCCGTCCGCACCGTCCCAACACACACTCCCGGGGTCAGACAGAGTGATTATTCCTCTACACGGTCCCAGCAAACACTCCCGGTGTCAGACACAGAGTGAATCTCCCTCCACACCGTCCCGTCACAAACTCCCGGTGTCAGACACAGAGTGATTATTCCTCTACACCGCCCATCGCACACTCCCGGGGTCAGACACAGAGTGAATCTCCCTCCACACGTACCCATCTCACACTCCCAGTGTCAGACACAGAGTGATTATTCCTCTACACGGTCCCATCAAACACTCCCGGGGTCAGACACAGAGTGTATCTCCCTGCAAATCGTCCCATCACACACTCCCGGGGTCAGACACAGACTGAATCTCCCTCCACACAGTCCCATCAAACACTCCCGGGGTCAGACACAGAGTGAATTTATATCCATACCGTCCCATCATACACTCACGGGGTCAGACACATAGTGATTATTCCTCTACACGGTCCAATCAAACACTCCCGGGGTCAGCCACAGAGTGATTATTCCTCTACACCGCCCATCACACTCTCCCGGGGTCAGACACAGAGTGAATATCCCTCCACACCGTCCCATCACACACTCCGGTGGTCAGACACAGAGTGATTATTCCTCTACACGGTCCCATCAAACACTCCCGGGGTCAGACGCAGAGTGAATCTCCCTCCACCGCGTCCCATCACACACTCCCGTGTTCAGACACAGAGTGATTATTCTTCTCCACGGTCCCATCAAACACTCCCGGGGTCAGACACAGAGTGATTATTGCTCTACACGGTCCCATCTCACACTCCCGGGATCAGTCACATAGTGAATGTTCCTCTACACCGCACATCACACACTCCCTGGGTCAGACACAGAATGTATCTCCCTGCAAATCGTCCCATCACGCACTCCCGGGGTCAGACACAGACTGAATCTCCCTCCACGCCGTCCCATCAAACACTCCCGGGGTCAGACACAGAGTGAATTTATATCCACACCGTCCCATCATACACTCCCGGGGTCAGACACATAGTGATTATTCCTCTACACGGTCACATCAAACTCTTCCGGGGTCAGACACAGTGTGAATCTCATTCCACACCGTCCCATCACAATCTCCCGGGGTCAGACACAGAGTGAATCTCCCTCCACGCCATCCCATCACACTCTCCCGGGGTCAGACACAGAGTGATTATTCCTCTACACGGTCCCATCAAACACTCCCGGGGTCAGACACAGAGTGAATCTCCCTCCACGCCATCCCATCACTCTCTCCCGGGGTCAGACACAGACTGAATCTCCCTCCACACAGTCCCATCAAACACTCCCTGGGTCAGACACAGAGTGAATTTATATCCATACCGTCCCATCATACACTCCCGGGGTCAGACACATAGTGATTATTCCTCTACACGGTCCAATCAAACACTCCCGGGGTCAGCCACAGAGTGATTATTCCTCTACACCGCCCATCACACTCTCCCGGGGTCAGACACAGAGTGAATATCCCTCCACACCGTCCCATCACACACTCCGGTGGTCAGACACAGAGTGATTATTCCTCTACACGGTCCCATCAAACACTCCCGGGGTCAGACGCAGAGTGAATCTCCCTCCACCGCGTCCCATCACACACTCCCGTGTTCAGACACAGAGTGATTATTCTTCTCCACGGTCCCATCAAACACTCCCGGGGTCAGACACAGAGTGATTATTGCTCTACACGGTCCCATCTCACACTCCCGGGATCAGTCACATAGTGAATGTTCCTCTACACCGCACATCACACACTCCCGGGGTCAGACACAGAATGTATCTCCCTGCAAATCGTCCCATCACGCACTCCCGGGGTCAGACACAGACTGAATCTCCCTCCACGCCGTCCCATCAAACACTCCCGGGGTCAGACACAGAGTGAATTTATATCCACACCGTCCCATCATACACTCCCGGGGTCAGACACATAGTGATTATTCCTCTACACGGTCACATCAAACTCTTCCGGGGTCAGACACAGTGTGAATCTCCTTCCACACGGTCCCATCACACTCTCCCGGGGTCAGACACAGAGTGATTATTCCTCTACACGGTCCCATCAAACACTCCCGGTGTCAGACACAGAGTGATTATTCCTCTACACCGCCCATCACACTCTCCCGGGGTCAGACACAGAGTGAATCTCCCTCCACACCGTCCCATCACACACTCCGGTGGTCAGACACAGAGTGATTATTCCTCTACACGGTCCCATCAAACACTCCCGGGGTCAGACGCAGAGTGAATCTCCCTCCACCGCGTCCCATCACACACTCCCGTGTTCAGACACAGAGTGATTATTCTTCTCCACGGTCCCATCAAACACTCCCGGGGTCAGACACAGAGTGATTATTGCTCTACACGGTCCCATCTCACACTCCCGGGATCAGTCACATAGCGAATGTTCCTCTACACCGCACATCACACACTCCCTGGGTCAGACACAGAATGTATCTCCCTGCAAATCGTCCCATCACGCACTCCCGGGGTCAGACACAGACTGAATCTCCCTCCACGCCGTCCCATCAAACACTCCCGGGGTCAGACACAGAGTGAATTTATATCCACACCGTCCCATCATACACTCCCGGGGTCAGACACATAGTGATTATTCCTCTACACGGTCACATCAAACTCTTCCGTGGTCAGACACAGTGTGAATCTCCTTCCACACGGTCCCATCACACTCTCCCGGCGTCAGACACAGAGTGATTATTCCTCTACACGGTCCCATCAAACACTCCCGGTGTCAGACACAGTGTGAATCTCATTCCACACCGTCCCATCACAATCTCCCGGGGTCAGACACAGAGTGATTATTCCTCTACACGGACCCATCAAACACTCCCGGGGTCAGACACAGAGTGAACCTCCCTCCACGCCATCCCATCACACCCTCCCGGGGTCAGACACAGAGTGATTATTCCTCTACACGGTCCCATCAAACACTCCCGTGGTCAGACACAGAGTGATTATTCCTCTACACGGTCCCATCAAACACTCCCGTGGTCAGGCACAGAGTGATTATTCCTCTACACGGCCACATCAAACTCTCCCGGGGTCAGACACAGAGTGATTATTCCTCTACACGTTCCCATCAAACGCTGCCGGGTGTCAGACACAGAGTGATTATTCCTCTACACCTTCCCATGAAACACTCCTGGGGTCAGACACAGAGTGAATCTCCGTCCGCACCGTCCCAACACACACTCCCGGGGTCAGACAGAGTGATTATTCCTCTACACGGTCCCAGCAAACACTCCCGGTGTCAGACACAGAGTGAATCTCCCTCCACACCGTCCCGTCACAAACTCCCGGTGTCAGACACAGAGTGATTATTCCTCTACACCGCCCATCGCACACTCCCGGGGTCAGACACAGAGTGAATCTCCCTCCACACGTACCCATCTCACACTCCCAGTGTCAGACACAGAGTGATTATTCCTCTACACGGTCCCATCAAACACTCCCGGGGTCAGACACAGAGTGTATCTCCCTGCAAATCGTCCCATCACACACTCCCGGGGTCAGACACAGACTGAATCTCCCTCCACACAGTCCCATCAAACACTCCCGGGGTCAGACACAGAGTGAATTTATATCCATACCGTCCCATCATACACTCCCGGGGTCAGACACATAGTGATTATTCCTCTACACGGTCCAATCAAACACTCCCGGGGTCAGCCACAGAGTGATTATTCCTCTACACCGCCCATCACACTCTCCCGGGGTCAGACACAGAGTGAATATCCCTCCACACCGTCCCATCACACACTCCGGTGGTCAGACACAGAGTGATTATTCCTCTACACGGTCCCATCAAACACTCCCGGGGTCAGACGCAGAGTGAATCTCCCTCCACCGCGTCCCATCACACACTCCCGTGTTCAGACACAGAGTGATTATTCTTCTCCACGGTCCCATCAAACACTCCCGGGGTCAGACACAGAGTGATTATTGCTCTACACGGTCCCATCTCACACTCCCGGGATCAGTCACATAGTGAATGTTCCTCTACACCGCACATCACACACTCCCTGGGTCAGACACAGAATGTATCTCCCTGCAAATCGTCCCATCACGCACTCCCGGGGTCAGACACAGACTGAATCTCCCTCCACGCCGTCCCATCAAACACTCACGGGGTCAGACACAGAGTGAATTTATATCCACACCGTCCCATCATACACTCCCGGGGTCAGACACATAGTGATTATTCCTCTACACGGTCACATCAAACTCTTCCGGGGTCAGACACAGTGTGAATCTCCTTCCACACGGTCCCATCACACTCTCCCGGGGTCAGACACAGAGTGATTATTCCTCTACACGGACCCATCAAACACTCCCGGTGTCAGACACAGTGTGAATCTCATTCCACACCGTCCCATCACAATCTCCCGGGGTCAGACACAGAGTGATTATTCCTCTACACGGACCCATCAAACACTCCCGGGGTCAGACACAGAGTGAATCTCCCTCCACGCCATCCCATCACACTCTCCCGGGGTCAGACACAGAGTGATTATTCCTCTACACGGTCCCATCAAACACTCCCGGGGTCAGACACAGAGTGAATCTCTCTCCACGCCATCCCATCACACTCTCCCGGGGTCAGACACAGACTGATTCTCCCTCCACACAGTCCCATCAAACACTCCCGGGGTCAGACACAGAGTGAATTTATATCCATACCGTCCCATCATACACTCCCGGGGTCAGACACATAGTGATTATTCCTCTACACGGTCCAATCAAACACTCCCGGGGTCAGCCACAGAGTGATTATTCCTCTACACCGCCCATCACACTCTCCCGGGGTCAGACAGAGTGAATCTCCCTCCACACCATCCCATCACACACTCCGGTGGTCAGACACAGAGTGATTATTCCTCTACACGGTCCCATCAAACACTCCCGGGGTCAGACGCAGAGTGAATCTCCCTCCACCGCGTCCCATCACACACTCCCGTGTTCAGACACAGAGTGATTATTCTTCTCCACGGTCCCATCAAACACTCCCGGGGTCAGACACAGAGTGATTATTGCTCTACACGGTCCCATCTCACACTCCCGGGATCAGTCACATAGTGAATGTTCCTCTACACCGCACATCACACACTCCCTGGGTCAGACACAGAATGTATCTCCCTGCAAATCGTCCCATCACGCACTCCCGGGGTCAGACACAGACAGAATCTCCCTCCACGCCGTCCCATCAAACACTCCCGGGGTCAGACACAGAGTGAATTTATATCCACACCGTCCCATCATACACTCCCGGGGTCAGACACATAGTGATTATTCCTCTACACGGTCACATCAAACTCTTCCGGGGTCAGACACAGTGTGAATCTCCTTCCACACGGTCCCATCACACTCTCCCGGGGTCAGACACAGAGTGATTATTCCTCTACACGGTCCCATCAAACACTCCCGGTGTCAGACACAGTGTGAATCTCATTCCACACCGTCCCATCACAATCTCCCGGGGTCAGACACAGAGTGATTATTCCTCTACACGGAGCCATCAAACACTCCCGGGGTCAGACACAGAGTGAACCTCCCTCCACGCCATCCCATCACACTCTCCCGGGGTCAGACACAGAGTGATTATTCCTCTACACGGTCCCATCAAACACTCCCGTGGTCAGACACAGAGTGATTATTCCTCTACACGGTCCCATCAAACACTCCCGTGGTCAGACACAGAGTGATTATTCCTCTACACGGCCCCATCAAACTCTCCCGGGGTCAGACACAGAGTGATTATTCCTGTACACGTTCCCATCAAACGCTGCCGGGTGTCAGACACAGAGTGATTATTCCTCTACACCTTCCCATGAAACACTCCTGGGGTCAGACACAGAGTGAATCTCCGTCCGCACCGTCCCAACACACACTCCCGGGGTCAGACAGAGTGATTATTCCTCTACACGGTCCCAGCAAACACTCCCGTGGTCAGACACAGAGTGATTATTCCTCTACAAGGCCCCATCAAACTATCCCGGGGTCAGACACAGAGTGAATCTCCCTCCACACGGTCCCATCACACACTCCCAGTGACATACACAGAGGGATTATTCCTCAACACGGTCCCATCAAACACTGCCGGGGTCAGACACAGAGTGAATCTCCCTCCACACGGTCCCATCACACTCTCCCGGGGTCAGACACAGAGTGATTATTCCTCTACACGGTCCCATCAAACACTCCCGGGGTCAGACGCAGAGTGAATCTCCCTCCACCGCGTCCCATCACACACTCCCGTGTTCAGACACAGAGTGATTATTCTTCTCCACGGTCCCATCAAACACTCCCGGGGTCAGACACATAGTGAATGTTCCTCTACACCGCACATCACACACTCCCTGGGTCAGACACAGAATGTATCTCCCTGCAAATCGTCCCATCACGCACTCCCGGGGTCAGACACAGACTGAATCTCCCTCCACGCCGTCCCATCAAACACTCCCGGGGTCAGACACAGAGTGAATTTATATCCACACCGTCCCATCATACACTCCCGGGGTCAGACACAGTGTGAATCTCCTTCCACACGGTCCCATCACACTCTCCGGGGTCAGACACAGAGTGATTATTCCTCTACACGGTCCCATCAAACACTCCCCGTGTCAGACACAGTGTGAATCTCATTCCACACCGTCCCATCACAATCTCCCGGGGTCAGACACAGAGTGATTATTCCTCTACACGGACCCATCAAACACTCCCGGGGTCAGACACAGAGTGAATCTCCCTCCACGCCATCCCATCACACTCTCCCGGGGTCAGACACAGAGTGATTATTCCTCTACACGGTCCCATCAAACACTCCCGGGGTCAGACACAGAGTGAATCTCCCTCCACGCCATCCCATCACACTCTCCCGGGGTCAGACACAGACTGAATCTCCCTATACACAGTCCCATCAAACACTCCCGGGGTCAGACACAGAGTGAATTTATATCCATACCGTCCCATCATACACTCCCGGGGTCAGACACATAGTGATTATTCCTCTACACGGTCCAATCAAACACTCCCGGGGTCAGCCACAGAGTGATTATTCCTCTACACCGCCCAACACACTCTCCCGGGGTCAGACACAGAGTGAATCCCCCTCCACACCGACCCATCACACACTCCGGTGGTCAGACACAGAGTGATTATTCCTCTACACGGTCCCATCAAACACTCCCGGGGTCAGACGCAGAGTGATTATTGCTCTACACGGTCCCATCTCACACTCCCGGGATCAGTCACATAGTGAATGTTCCTCTACACCGCACATCACACACTCCCTGGGTCAGACACAGAATGTATCTCCCTGCAAATCGTCCCATCACGCACTCCCGGGGTCAGACACAGTCTGAATCTCCCTCCACGCCGTCCCATCAAACACTCCCGGGGTCAGACACAGAGTGAATTTATATCCACACCGTCCCATCATACACTCCCGGGGTCAGACACATAGTGATTATTCCTCTACACGGTCACATCAAACTCTTCCGGGGTCAGACATAGTGTGAATCTCCTTCCACACGGTCCCATCACACTCTCCCGGGGTCAGACACAGAGTGATTATTCCTCTACACGGTCCCATCAAACACTCCCGGTGTCAGACACAGTGTGAATCTCATTCCACACCGTCCCATCACAATCTCCCGGGGTCAGACACAGAGTGATTATTCCTCTACACGGACCCATCAAACACTCCCGGGGTCAGACACAGAGTGAATCTCCCTCCACGC
This sequence comes from Hypanus sabinus, assembly GCF_030144855.1. Taxonomy (NCBI): domain Eukaryota; kingdom Metazoa; phylum Chordata; class Chondrichthyes; order Myliobatiformes; family Dasyatidae; genus Hypanus; species Hypanus sabinus. Next base: position 105,467 of record NW_026781827.1, read on the forward strand.
CATCCCATCACACTCTCCCGGGGTCAGACACAGAGTGATTATTCCTCTACACGGTCCCATCAAACACTCCCGTGGTCAGACACAGAGTGATTATTCCTCTACACGGTCCCATCAAACACTCCCGTGGTCAGACACAGAGTGATTATTCCTCTACACGGCCCCATCAAACTCTCCCGGGGTCAGACACAGAGTGATTATTCCTGTACACGTTCCCATCAAACGCTGCCGGGTGTCAGACACAGAGTGATTATTCCTCTACACCTTCCCATGAAACACTCCTGGGGTCAGACACAGAGTGAATCTCCGTCCGCACCGTCCCAACACACACTCCCGGGGTCAGACAGAGTGATTATTCCTCTACACGGTCCCAGCAAACACTCCAGGTGTCTGACACAGAGTGAATCTCCCTCCACACGGTCCCGTCACAAACTCCCGGTGTCAGACACAGAGTGATTATTCCTCTACACCGCCCATCACACACTCCCGGGGTCAGACACAGAGTGAATCTCCCTCCACACGTTCCCATCTCACACTCCCAGTGTCATACACAGAGGGATTATTCCTCAACACGGTCCCAACAAACAATGCCGGGGTCAGACAAGGTGTGAATCTCCTTCCACACGGTCCCATCACACTCTCCCGGGGTCAGACACAGAGTGATTATTCCTCTACACGGTCCCATCAAACACTCCCGGTGTCAGACACAGTGTGAATCTCATTCCAAAACGTCCCATCACAATCTCCAGGGGTCAGACACAGAGTGATTATTCCTCTACACGGACCCATCAAACACTCCCGGGGTCAGACACAGAGTGAATCTCCCTCCACGCCATCCCATCACACTCTCCCGGGGTCAGACACAGAGTGATTATTCCTCTACACGGTCCCATCAAACACTCCCGTGGTCAGACACAGAGTGATTATTCCTCTACACGGCCCCATCAAACTCTCCCGGGGTCAGCCACAGAGTGATTATTCCTCTACACCGCCCATCACACTCTCCCGGGGTCAGACACAGAGTGAATCTCCCTCCACACCGTCCCATCACACACTCCGGTGGTCAGACACAGAGTGATTATTCCTCTACACGGTCCCATCAAACACTCCCGGGGTCAGACACATAGTGATTATTCCTCTACACGGTCCCATCAAACACTCCCGGTGTCAGACACAGTGTGAATCTCATTCCACACCGTCCCATCACAATCTCCCGGGGTCAGACACAGAGTGATTATTTATCTACACGGTCCCATCAAACACTCCCGGGGTCAGACGCAGAGTTAATCTCCCTCCACCGCGTCCCATCACACACTCCCGGGGTCAGACACATAGTGATTATTCCTCTACACGGTCCCATCAAACACTCCCGGTGTCAGACACAGTGTGAATCTCATTCCACACCGTCCCATCACACACTCCCGGGGTCTGACACAGAGTGATTATTCCTCTACACAGTCCCATCAAACACTCCCGGTGTCAGACACAGAGTGATTATTCCTCTACACCGCCCATCACACACTCCCGGGGTCAGACACAGAGTGAATCTCCCTCCACACGGTCCCATCACACTCTCCCGGGGTCAGACACAGAGTGATTATTCCTCTACACGGTCCCATCAAACACTCCCGGGGTCAGACGCAGAGTGAATCTCCCTCCACCGCGTCCCATCACACACTCCCGTGTTCAGACACAGAGTGATTATTCTTCTCCACGGTCCCATCAAACACTCCCGGGGTCAGACACAGAGTGATTATTGCTCTACACGGTCCCATCTCACAGTCCCGGGATCAGTCACATAGTGAATGTTCCTCTACACCGCACATCACACACTCCCTGGGTCAGACACAGAATGTATCTCCCTGCAAATCGTCCCATCACGCACTCCCGGGGTCAGACACAGACTGAATCTCCCTCCACGCCGTCCCATCAAACACTCCCGGGGTCAGACACAGAGTGAATTTATATCCACACCGTCCCATCATACACTCCCGGGGTCAGACACATAGTGATTATTCCTCTACACGGTCACATCAAACTCTTCCGGGGTCAGACACAGTTTGAATCTCCTTCCACACGGTCCCATCACACTCTCCCGGGGTCAGACACAGAGTGATTATTCCTCTACACGGTCCCATCAAACACTCCCGGTGTCAGACACAGTGTGAATCTCATTCCACACCGTCCCATCACAATCTCCCGGGGTCAGACACAGAGTGATTATTCCTCTACACGGACCCATCAAACACTCCCGGGGTCAGACACAGAGTGAATCTCCCTCCACGCCATCCCATCACACTCTCCCGGGGTCAGACACAGAGTGATTATTCCTCTACACGGTCCCATCAAACACTCCCGGGGTCAGACACAGAGTGAATCTCCCTCCACGCCATCCCATCACACTCTCCCGGGGTCAGACACAGACTGAATCTCCCTCCACACAGTCCCATCAAACACTCCCGGGGTCAGACACAGAGTGAATTTATATCCATACCGTCCCATCATACACTCCCGGGGTCAGACACATAGTGATTATTCCTCTACACGGTCCAATCAAACACTCCCGGGGTCAGCCATAGAGTGATTATTCCTCTACACCGCCCATCACACTCTCCCGGGGTCAGACACAGAGTGAATCTCCCTCCACATCGTCCCATCACACACTCCGGTGGTCAGACACAGAGTGATTATTCCTCTACACGGTCCCATCAAACACTCCCGGTGTCAGACACAGTGTGAATCTCCCTCCACCGCGTCCCATCACAATCTCCCGTGTTCAGACACAGAGTGAATATTCCTCTACACGGACCCATCAAACACTCCCGGGGTCAGACACAGAGTGAATCTCCCTCCACGCCATCCCATCACACTCTCCCGGGGTCAGACACAGAGTGATTATTCCTCTACACGGTCCCATCAAACACTCCCGGGGTCAGTCACAGAGTGAATCTCCCTCCACGCCATCCCATCACACTCTCCCGTGGTCAGACACAGACTGAATCTCCCTCCACACAGTCCCATCAAACACTCCCGGGGTCAGACACAGAGTGAATTTATATCCATACCTTCCCATCATACACTCCCGGGGTCAGACACATAGTGATTATTCCTCTACACGGTCCAATCAAACACTCCCGGGGTCAGCCACAGAGTGATTATTCCTCTACCCCGCCCATCACACTCTCCCGGGGTCAGACACAGAGTGTTTCTCCCTCCACACCGTCCCATCACACACTCCGGTGGTCAGACACAGAGTGATTATTCCTCTACACGGTCCCATCAAACACTCCCGGGGTCAGACGCAGAGTGAATCTCCCTCCACCGCGTCCCATCACACACTCCCGTGTTCAGACACAGAGTGATTATTCTTCTCCACGGTCCCATCAAACACTCCCGGGGTCAGACACAGAGTGATTATTGCTCTACACGGTCCCATCTCACACTCCCGGGATCAGTCACATAGTGAATGTTCCTCTACACCGCACATCACACACTCCCTGGGTCAGACACAGAATGTATCTCCCTGCAAATCGTCCCATCACGCACTCCCGGGGTCAGACACAGACTGAATCTCCCTCCACGCCGTCCCATCAAACACTCCCGGGGTCAGACACAGAGTGAATTTATATCCACACCGTCCCATCATACACTCCCGGGGTCAGACACATAGTGATTATTCCTCTACACGGTCACATCAAACTCTTCCGGGGTCAGACACAGTGTGAATCTCCTTCCACACGGTCCCATCACACTCTCCCGGGGTCAGACACAGAGTGATTATTCCTCTACACGGTCCCATCAAACACTCCCGGTGTCAGACACAGTGTGAATCTCATTCCACACCGTCCCATCACAATCTCCCGGGGTCAGACACAGAGTGATTATTCCTCTACACGGACCCATCAAACACTCCCGGGGTCAGACACAGAGTGAATCTCCCTCCACGCCATCCCATCACACTCTCCCGGGGTCAGACAGAGTGATTATTCCTCTACACGGTCCCATCAAACACTCCCGGGGTCAGACACAGAGTGAATCTCCCTCCACGCCATCCCATCACACTCTCCCGGGGTCAGACACAGACTGAATCTCCCTCCACACAGTCCCATCAAACACTCCCGGGGTCAGACACAGAGTGAATTTATATCCATACCGTCCCATCATACACTCCCGGGGTCAGACACATAGTGATTATTCCTCTACACGGTCCAATCAAACACTCCCGGGGTCAGCCACAGAGTGATTATTCCTCTACACCGCCCATCACACTCTCCCGGGGTCAGACACAGAGTGAATCTCCCTCCACACCGTCCCATCACACACTCCGGTGGTCAGACACAGAGTGATTATTCCTCTACACGGTCCCATCAAACACTCCCGGGGTCAGACGCAGAGTGAATCTCCCTCCACCGCGTCCCATCACACACTCCCGTGTTCAGACACAGAGTGATTATTCTTCTCCACGGTCCCATCAAACACTCCCGGGGTCAGACACAGAGTGATTATTGCTCTACACGGTCCCATCTCACACTCCCGGGATCAGTCACATAGTGAATGTTCCTCTACACCGCACATCACACACTCCCTGGGTCAGACACAGAATGTATCTCCCTGCAAATCGTCCCATCACGCACTCCCGGGGTCAGACACAGACTGAATCTCCCTCCACGCCGTCCCATCAAACACTCCCGGGGTCAGACACAGAGTGAATTTATATCCATACCTTCCCATCATACACTCCCGGGGTCAGACACATAGTGATTATTCCTCTACACGGTCCAATCAAACACTCCCGGGGTCAGCCACAGAGTGATTATTCCTCTACCCCGCCCATCACACTCTCCCGGGGTCAGACACAGAGTGAATCTCCCTCCACACCGTCCCATCACACACTCCGGTGGTCAGACACAGAGTGATTATTCCTCTACACGGTCCCATCAAACACTCCCGGGGTCAGACGCAGAGTGAATCTCCCTCCACCGCGTCCCATCACACACTCCCGTGTTCAGACACAGAGTGATTATTCTTCTCCACGGTCCCATCAAACACTCCCGGGGTCAGACACAGAGTGATTATTGCTCTACACGGTCCCATCTCACACTCCCGGGATCAGTCACATAGTGAATGTTCCTCTACACCGCACATCACACACTCCCTGGGTCAGACACAGAATGTATCTCCCTGCAAATCGTCCCATCACGCACTCCCGGGGTCAGACACAGACTGAATCTCCCTCCACGCCGTCCCATCAAACACTCCCGGGGTCAGACACAGAGTGAATTTATATCCACACCGTCCCATCATACACTCCCGGGGTCAGACACATAGTGATTATTCCTCTACACGGTCACATCAAACTCTTCCGGGGTCAGACACAGTGTGAATCTCCTTCCACACGGTCCCATCACACTCTCCCGGGGTCAGACACAGAGTGATTATTCCTCTACACGGTCCCATCAAACACTCCCGGTGTCAGACACAGTGTGAATCTCATTCCACACCGTCCCATCACAATCTCCCGGGGTCAGACACAGAGTGATTATTCCTCTACACGGACCCATCAAACACTCCCGGGGTCAGACACAGAGTGAATCTCCCTCCACGCCATCCCATCACACTCTCCCGGGGTCAGACAGAGTGATTATTCCTCTACACGGTCCCATCAAACACTCCCGGGGTCAGACACAGAGTGAATCTCCCTCCACGCCATCCCATCACACTCTCCCGGGGTCAGACACAGACTGAATCTCCCTCCACACAGTCCCATCAAACACTCCCGGGGTCAGACACAGAGTGAATTTATATCCATACCGTCCCATCATACACTCCCGGGGTCAGACACATAGTGATTATTCCTCTACACGGTCCAATCAAACACTCCCGGGGTCAGCCACAGAGTGATTATTCCTCTACACCGCCCATCACACTCTCCCGGGGTCAGACACAGAGTGAATCTCCCTCCACACCGTCCCATCACACACTCCGGTGGTCAGACACAGAGTGATTATTCCTCTACACGGTCCCATCAAACACTCCCGGGGTCAGACGCAGAGTGAATCTCCCTCCACCGCGTCCCATCACACACTCCCGTGTTCAGACACAGAGTGATTATTCTTCTCCACGGTCCCATCAAACACTCCCGGGGTCAGACACAGAGTGATTATTGCTCTACACGGTCCCATCTCACACTCCCGGGATCAGTCACATAGTGAATGTTCCTCTACACCGCACATCACACACTCCCTGGGTCAGACACAGAATGTATCTCCCTGCAAATCGTCCCATCACGCACTCCCGGGGTCAGACACAGACTGAATCTCCCTCCACGCCGTCCCATCAAACACTCCCGGGGTCAGACACAGAGTGAATTTATATCCACACCGTCCCATCATACACTCCCGGGGTCAGACACATAGTGATTATTCCTCTACACGGTCCAATCAAACACTCCCGGGGTCAGCCACAGAGTGATTATTCCTCTACACCGCCCATCACACTCTCCCGGGGTCAGACACAGAGTGAATCTCCCTCCACACAGTCCCATCACACACTCCGGTGGTCAGACACAGAGTGATTATTCCTCTACACGGTCCCATCAAACACTCCCGGGGTCAGACGCAGAGTGAATCTCCCTCCACCGCGTCCCATCACACAATCCCGTGTTCAGACACAGAGTGATTATTCTTTTCCACGGTCCCATCAAACACTCCCGGGGTCAGACACAGAGTGATTATTGCTCTACACGGTCCCATCTCACACTCCCGGGATCAGTCACATAGTGAATGTTCCTCTACACCGCACATCACACACTCCCTGGGTCAGACACAGAATGTATCTCCCTGCAAATCGTCCCATCACGCACTCCCGGGGTCAGACACAGTCTGAATCTCCCTCCACGCCGTCCCATCAAACACTCCCGGGGTCAGACACAGAGTGAATTTATATCCACACCGTCCCATCATACACTCCCGGGGTCAGACACATAGTGATTATTCCTCTACACTGTCTAATCAAACTCTTCCGGGGTCAGACACAGTGTGAATCTCCTTCCACACGGTCCCATCACACTCTCCCGGGGTCAGACACAGAGTGATTATTCCTCTACACGGTCCCATCAAACACTCCCGGTGTCAGACGCAGAGTGAATCTCCCTCCACCGCGTCCCATCACACACTCCCGTGTTCAGACACAGAGTGATTATTCTTCTCCACGGTCCCATCAAACACTCCCGGGGTCAGACACATAGTGATTATTGCTCTACACGGTCCCATCTCACACTCCCGGGATCAGTCACATAGTGAATGTTCCTCTACACCGCACATCACACACTCCCTGGGTCAGACACAGAATGTATCTCCCTGCAAATCGTCCCATCACGCACTCCCGGGGTCAGACACAGACTGAATCTCCCTCCACGCCGTCCCATCACACTCTCCCGGGGTCAGACACAGAGTGATTATTCCTCTACACGGTCCCATCAAACACTCCCGGTGTCAGACACAGTGTGAATCTCATTCCACACCGTCCCATCACAATCTCCCGGGGTCAGACACAGAGTGATTATTCCTCTACACGGACCCATCAAACACTCCCGGGGTCAGACACAGAGTGAATCTCCCTCCACGCCATCCCATCACACTCTCCCGGGGACAGACACAGACTGAATCTCCCTCCACACAGTCCCATCAAACACTCCCGGGGTCAGACACAGAGTGAATTTATATCCATACCGTCCCATCATACACTCCCGGGGTCAGACACATAGTGATTATTCCTCTACACGGTCCAATCAAACACTCCCGGGGTCAGCCACAGAGTGATTATTCCTCTACACCGCCCATCACACTCTCCCGGGGTCAGACACAGAGTGAATCTCCCTCCACACCGTCCCATCACACACTGCGGTGGTCAGACACAGAGTGATTATTCCTCTACACGGTCCCATCAAACACTCCCGGGGTCAGACGCAGAGTGAATCTCCCTCCACCGCGTCCCATCACACACTCCCGTGTTCAGACACAGAGTGATTATTCTTCTCCACGGTCCCATCAAACACTCCCGGGGTCAGACACAGAGTGATTATTGCTCTACACGGTCCCATCTCACACTCCCGGGATCAGTCACATAGTGAATGTTCCTCTACACCGCACATCACACACTCCCTGGGTCAGACACAGAATGTATCTCCCTGCAAATCGTCCCATCACGCACTCCCGGGGTCAGACACAGACTGAATCTCCCTCCACGCCGTCCCATCAAACACTCCCGGGGTCAGACACAGTGTGAATTTATATCCACACCGTCCCATCATACACTCCCGGGGTCAGACACATAGTGATTATTCCTCTACCCGGTCACATCAAACTCTTCGGGGTCAGACACAGTGTGAATCTCCTTCCACACGGTGCCATCACACTCTCCCGTGGTCAGACACAGAGTGATTATTCCTCTACACGGTCCCATCAAACACTCCCGGTGTCAGACACAGTGTGAATCTCATTCCACACCGTCCCATCACAATCCCCCGGGGTCATACACAGAGTGATTATTCCTCTACACGGACCCATCAAACACTCCCGGGGTCAGACACAGAGTGAATCTCCCTCCACGCCATCCCATCACACTCTCCCGGGGTCAGACACAGAGTGATTATTCCTCTACACGGTCCCATCAAACACTCCCGTGGTCAGACACAGTGTGATTATTCCTCTACACGGTCCCATCAAACACTCCCGTGGTCAGACACAGAGTGATTATTCCTCTACACGGCCCCATCAAACTCTCCCGGGGTCAGACACAGAGTGATTATTCCTCTACACGTTCCCATCAAACGCTGCTGGGTGTCAGACACAGAGTGATTATTCCTCTACACCTTCCCATGAAACACTCCTGGGGTCAGACACAGAGTGAATCTCCGTCCGCACCGTCCCAACACAAACTCCCGGGGTCAGACAGAGTGATTATTCCTCTACACGGTCCCAGCAAACACTCCCGGTGTCAGACACAGAGTGAATCTCCCTCCTCACCGTCCCGTCACAAACTCCCGGTGTCAGACACAGAGTGATTATTCCTCTACACCGCCCATCACACACTCCCGGGGTCAGACACAGAGTGAATCTCCCTCCACACGTTCCCATCTCACACTCCCAGTGTCATACACAGAGGGATTATTCCTCAACACGGTCCCAACAAAAAATGCCGGGGTCAGACAAGGTGTGAATCTCCTTCCACACGGTCCCATCACACTCTCCCGGGGTCAGACACAGAGTGATTATTCCTCTACACGGTCCCATCAAACACTCCCGGTGTCAGACACAGTGTGAATCTCATTCCACAACGTCCCATCACAATCTCCCGGGGTCAGACACAGAGTGATTATTCCTCTACACGGTCCCATCAAACACTCCCGTGGTCAGACACAGAGTGATTATTCCTCTACACGGCCCCATCAAACTCTCCCGGGGTCAGCCACAGAGTGATTATTCCTCTACACCGCCCATCACACTCTCCCGGGGTCAGACACAGAGTGAATCTCCCTCCACACCGTCCCATCACACACTCCGGTGGTCAGACACAGAGTGATTATTCCTCTACACGGTCCCATCAAACACTCCCGGGGTCAGACGCAGAGTGATTATTCATCTACACCGCCCATCACACACTCCCGGGGTCAGACACAGAGTGAATCTCCCTCCACACGGTCCCATCACACACTCCCAGTGTCATACACAGAGGGATTATTCCTCAACACGGTCCCAACAAACAATGCCGGGGTCAGACACAGAGTGAATCTCCCTCCACACCGTCCCATCACACACTCCCGGGGTCAGACACATAGTGATTATTCCTCTACACTGTCCCATCAAACACTCCCGGGGTCAGACACAGAGTGAATCTCCCTCCACACCGTCCCATCACACACTCCCGGGGTCAGACACAGAGTGATTATTCCTCTACACAGTCCCATCAAACACTCCCGGTGTCAGACACAGAGTGATTATTCCTCTACACCGCCCATCACACAGTCCCGGGGTCAGACACAGAGTGAATCTCCCTCCACACCGTCCCATCACACATACCCGTGTTCAGACACAGAGTGATTATTCTTCTCCACGGTCCCATGAAACACTCCCGGGGTCAGACACAGAGTGTATCTCCCTGCAAATCGTCCCATCACACACTCCCGGGGTCAGACACAGACTGAATCTCCCTCCACACTGTCCCATCAAACACTCCCGGGGTCAGACACAGAGTGATTATTCTTCTCCACGGTCCCATCAAACACTCCCGGGGTCAGACACATAGTGATTATTGCTCTACACGGTCCCATCTCACACTCCCGGGATCAGTCACATAGTGAATGTTCCTCTACACCGCACATCACACACTCCCTGGGTCAGACACAGAGTGTATCTCCCTGCAAATCGTCCCATCACGCACTCCCGGGGTCAGACACAGACTGAATCTCCCTCCACGCCGTCCCATCAAACACACCCGGGGTCAGACACAGAGTGAATTTATATCCACACCGTCCCATCATACACTCGCGGGGTCAGACACATAGTGATTATTCCTCTACACGGTCACATCAAACTCTTCCGGGGTCAGACACAGTGTGAATCTCCTTCCAAACGGTGCCATCACACTCTCCCGGGGTCAGACACAGAGTGATTATTCCTCTACACGGTCCCATCAAACACTCCCGGTGTCAGACACAGTGTGAATCTCATTCCACACCGTCCCATCACAATCTCCCGGGGTCAGACACAGAGTGATTATTCCTCTACACGGACCCATCAAACACTCCCGGGGTCAGACACAGAGTGAATCTCCCTCCACGCCATCCCATCACACTCTCCCGGGGTCAGACACAGACTGTTTATTCCTCTACACGGTCCCATCAAACACTCCCGTGGTCAGACACAGAGTGATTATTCCTCTACACGGCCCCATCAAACTCTCCCGGGGTCAGACACAGAGTGATTATTCCTCTACACGTTCCGATCAAACGCTGCCGGGTGTCAGACACAGAGTGATTATTCCTCTACACGGTCCCATGAAACACTCCTGGGGTCAGACACAGAGTGAATCTCCGTCCACACCGTCCCAACACACACTCCCGGGGTGAGACAGAGTGATTATTCCTCTACACGGTCCCAGCAAACACTCCCGGTGTCAGACACAGAGTGAATCTCCCTCCACACCGTCCCGTCACAAACTCCCGGTGTCAGACACAGAGTGATTATTCCTCTACACCGCCCATCACACACTCCCGGGGTCAGACACAGAGTGAATCTCCCTCCACACGTTCCCATCTCACACTCCCAGTGTCATACACAGAGGTATTATTCCTCAACACGGTCCCAACAAACAATGCCGGGGTCAGACACGGTGTGAATCTCCTTCCACACAGTCCCATCACACTCTCCCGGGGTCAGACACAGAGTGATTATTCCTCTACACGGTCCCATCAAACACTCCCGGTGTCAGACACAGTGTGAATCTCATTCCACACCGTCCCATCACAATCTCCGGGGTCAGAATCAGAGTGATTATTCCTCTACACGGACCCATCAAACACTCCCGGGGTCAGACACAGAGTGAATCTCCCTCCACGCCATCCCATCACACTCTCCCGGGGTCAGACACAGAGTGATTATTCCTCTACACGGTCCCATCAAACACTCCCGTGGTCAGACACAGAGTGATTATTCCTCTACAACGCCCCATCAAACTCTCCCGGGGTCAGACACAGAGTGATTATTCCTCTACACGTTCCCATCAAACGCTGCCGGGTGTCAGACACAGTGTGATTATTCCTCTACACGGTCCCAGCAAACACTCCCGGTGTCAGACACAGAGTGAATCTCCCTCCACACCGTCCCGTCACAAACTCCCGGTGTCAGACACAGAGTGATTATTCCTCTACACCGCCCATCACACACTCCCGGGGTCAGACACAGAGTGAATCTCCCTCCACACGGTCCCATCACACACTCCCAGTGTCATACACAGAGGGATTATTCCTCAACACGGTCCCAACAAACAATGCCGGGGTCAGACACAGAGTGAATCTCCCTGCACACCGTCCCATCACACACTCCCGGGGTCAGACACATAGTGATTATTCCTCTACAAAGTCCCATCAAACACTCCCGGGGTCAGACACAGAGTGATTATTGCTCTACACGGTCCCATCTCACACTCCCGGGATCAGTCACATAGTGAATGTTCCACTACACCGCACATCACACACTCCCTGGGTCAGACACAGAGTGTATCTCCCTGCAAATCGTCCCATCACGCACTCCCGGGGTCAGACACAGACTGAATCTCCCTCCACGCCGTCCCATCAAACACACCCGGGGACAGACACAGAGTGAATTTATATCCACACCGTCCCATCATACAATCGCGGGGTCAGACACATAGTGATTATTCCTCTACACGGTCACATCAAACTCTTCCGGGGTCAGACACAGTGTGAATCTCCTTACACACGGTCCCATCACACTCTCCCGGGGTCAGACACAGAGTGATTATTCCTCTACACGGTCCCATCAAACACTCCCGGTGTCAGACACAGTGTGAATCTCATTCCACACCGTCCCATCACAATCTCCCGGGGTCAGACACAGAGTGATTATTCCTCTACACGTTCCGATCAAACGCTGCCGGGTGTCAGACACAGAGTGATTATTCCTCTACACGGTCCCATGAAACACTCCTGGGGTCAGAGACAGAGTGAATCTCCGTCCACACCGTCCCAACACACACTCCCGGGGTGAGACAGAGTGATTATTCCTCTACACGGTCCCAGCAAACACTCCCGGTGTCAGACACAGAGTGAATCTCCCTCCACACCGTCCCGTCACAAACTCCCGGTGTCAGACACAGAGTGATTATTCCTCTACACCGCCCATCACACACTCCCGGGGTCAGACACAGAGTGAATCTCCCTCCACACGGTCCCATGAAACACTCCTGGGGTCAGAGACAGAGTGAATCTCCGTCCACACCGTCCCAACACACACTCCCGGGGTGAGACAGAGTGATTATTCCTCTACACGGTCCCAGCAAACACTCCCGATGTCAGACACAGAGTGAATCTCCCTCCACACCGTCCCGTCACAAACTCCCGGTGTCAGACACAGAGTGATTATTCCTCTACACCGCCCATCACACACTCCCGGGGTCAGACACAGAGTGAATCTCCCTCCACACGTTCCCATCTCACACTCCCAGTGTCAGACACAGAGTGAATCTCCCTCCACAGCGTCCCATCACACACTCCCGGGGTCAGACACATAGTGATTATTCCTCTACAAAGTCCCATCAAACACTCCCGGGTTCAGACACAGAGTGAATCTCCCTCCACACAGTCCCATCACACACTCCCGGGTCAGACACAGAGTGATTATTCCTCTACACGGCCCCATCAAACTCTCCCGGGGTCAGACACAGAGTGATTATTCCTCTACACGTTCCGATCAAACGCTGCCGGGTGTCAGACACAGAGTGATTATTCCTCTACACGGTCCCATGAAACACTCCTGGGGTCAGAGACAGAGTGAATCTCCGTCCACACCGTCCCAACACACACTCCCGGGGTGAGACAGAGTGATTATTCCTCTACACGGTCCCATCAATCACTCCCGTGGTCAGACACAGTGTGAATCTCATTCCACACCGTCCCATCACACACTCCCAGTGTCATACACAGAGGTATTATTCCTCATCACGGTCCCATCAAACACTGCCGGGGTCAGACACAGAGTGAATCTCCCTCCACACCGTCCCATCACACATGCCCGGGGACAGACACAGAGTGATTATTCCTCTACACAGTCCCATCACACACTCCCGGGGTCAGACACAGACTGAATCTCCCTCCACACAGTCCCATCAAACACTCCCGGGGTCAGATACAGAGTGAATTTATATCCATACCGTCCCATCATACACTCCCGGTGTCAGACACATAGTGATTATTCCTCTACACGGTCCAATCAAACACTCCCGGGGTCAGCCACAGAGTGATTATTCCTCTACACCGCCCATCAGACTCTCCCGGGGTCAGACGCAGAGTGAATCACCCTCCAACGCGTCCCATCACACACTCCCGTGTTCAGACACAGAGTGATTATTCTTCTCCACGGTCCCATCAAACACTCCTGGGGTCAGACACAGAGTGATTATTGCTCTACACGGTCCCATCTCACACTCCCGGGATCAGTCACATAGTGAATGTTCCTCTACACCGCACATCACACACTCCCTGTGTCAGACACAGAGTGTATCTCCCTGCAAATCGTCCCATCACGCACTCCCGGGGTCAGACACAGACTGAATCTCCCTCAACGCCGTCCCATCAAACACACCCGGGGTCAGACACAGAGTGAATTTATATCCACACCGTCCCATCATACACTCCCGGGGTCAGACACATAGTGATTATTCCTCTACACGGTCCCATCAAACACTCCCGGTGTCAGACACAGTGTGAATCTCATTCCACACCGTCCCATCACAATCTCCCGGGGTCAGACAGAGTGATTATTCCTCTACACCGCCCATCACACACTCCCGGGGTCAGACACAGAGTGAATCTCCCTCCACACGGTCCCATCACACACTCCCAGGGTCATACACAGAGGGATTATTGCTCAACACGGTCCCATCAAACACTGCCGCGGTCAGACACAGAGTGAATCTCCCTCCACACGGTCCCATCACACAGTCCCGGGGTCAGACACAGAGTGATTATTCCTCTACACGGTCCCATCAAACACTCCCGTGGTCAGACACAGAGTGATTATTCCTCTACACGGCCCCATCAAACTCTCCCGGGGTCAGACACAGAGTGATTATTCCTCTACACGGTCCCATGAAACACTCCCGGGGTCAGACACAGAGTGAATCTCCGTCCGCACAGTCCCATCAAACACTCCCGGTGTCAGACACAGAGTGAATCTCCCTCCACACCGTTCCGTCACAAAATTCCGGTGTCAGACACAGAGTGATTATTCATCTACACGGTCCAATCAAACTCTCCCGGGGTCAGCCACAGAGTGATTATTCCTCTACACCGCCCATCACACTCTCCCGGGGTCAGACACAGAGTGAATCTCCCTCCACACCGTCCCATCACACACTCCGGTGGTCAGACACAGAGTGATTATTCCTCTACGCGGTCCCATGAAACACTCCCGGGGTCAGACACAGAGTGAATCTCAATCCTCACCGTCCCATCACACACTCCCGGGGTCAGACACAGAGCGATTATTCCTCTACACGGTACCATCAAACAGTCCCGGGGTCAGACACAGAGAGATTATTCCTCTACACGGTCCAATCAAACTCTCCCGGGGTGAGCCACAGAGTGATTATTCCTCTACACCGCCCATCACACTCTCCCGGGGTCAGACACAGAGTGAATCTCCCTCCACACCGTCCCATCACACACTCCGGTGGTCAGACACAGAGTGATTATTCCTCAACACGGTACCATCACACACTCCCGGTGTCAGACACAGAGTGATTACTCCTCTACACGTAAATATCAAACACTCCCGGTGTCAGACACAGTGTGAATCTCCTTCCACACCGTCCCATCACACACTCCCGGGGTCAGACACAGAGTGATTATTGCTCTACACGGTCCCATCTCACACTCCCGGGATCAGTCACATAGTGAATGTTCCTCTACACCGCACATCACACACTCCCTGTGTCAGACACAGAGTGTATCTCCCTGCAAATCGTCCCATCACGCACTCCCGGGGTCAGACACAGACTGAATCTCCCTCAACGCCGTCCCATCAAATACTCCCGGGGTCAGACACAGAGTGAATTTATATCCACACCGTCCCATCATACACTCCCGGGGTCAGACACATAATGATTATTCCTCTACACGGTCACATCAAACTCTTCCGGGGTCAGACACTGTGTGAATCTCCTTCCACACGGTCCCATCACACTCTCCCGGGGTCAGACACAGAGTGATTATTCCTGAACACGGTCCCATCAAACACTCCCGGTGTCAGCACAGTGTGAATCTCATTCCACACCGTCCCATCACAATCTCCCGGGGTCAGACACAGAGTGATTATTCCTCTACACGGACCCATCAAACACTCCCGGGGTCAGACACAGAGTGAATCTCCCTCCACGCCATCCCATCACACTCTCCCGGGGTCAGACACAGAGTGATTATTCCTCTACCCGGTCCCATGAAACACTCCCGGGGTCAGACACAGAGTGAATCTCCGTTCGCACCGTCCCAACACACACTCCCGGGGTCAGACAGAGTGATTATTCCTCTACTCGGTCCCAGCAAACACTCCCGGTGTCAGACACAGAGTGAATCTCCCTCCACACCGTCCCGTCACAAACTCCCGGTGTCAGACACAGAGTGATTATTCCTCTACACCGCCCATCACACACTCCCGGGGTCAGACACAGAGTGAATCTCCCTCCACACGGTCCCATCACACACTCCCAGTGTCATACACAGAGGGATTAATCCTCAACACGGTCCCATCAAACACTGCCGCGGTCAGACACAGAGTGAATCTCCCTCCACACGGTCCCATCACACAGTCCCGGGGTCAGACACAGAGTGATTATTCCTCTACACGGTCCCATCAAACACTCCCGTGGTCAGACACAGAGTGATTATTCCTCTACACGGCCCCATCAAACTCTCCCGGGGTCAGACACAGAGTGATTATTCCTCTACACGGTCCCATGAAACACTCCCGGGGTCAGACACAGAGTGAATCTCCGTCCGCACAGTCCCAACACAAACTCCCGGGGTCAGACAGAGTGATTATTCCTCTACACGTTCCCATCAAACACTCCCGGTGTCAGACACAGAGTGAATCTCCCTCCACACCGTCCCGTCACAAACTCCCGGTTTCAGACACAGAGTGATTATTCCTCTACACCGCCCATCACACACTCCCGGGGATAGACACAGAGTGAATCTCCCTCCACACGGCCCCATCAAACTCTCCCGGGGTCAGACACAGAGTGATTATTCCTCTACACGGTCCCATGAAACACTCCCGGGGTCAGACACAGAGTGAATCTCCGTCCGCACCGTCCCAACACACGCTCCCGGGGTCAGACAGAGTGATTATTCCTCTACACGGTCCCAGCAAACACTCCCGGGGTCAGACACAGAGTGAATCTCCCTCCACACGGTCCCATCACACACTCCCAGGGTCATACACAGAGGGATTATTACTCAACACGGTCCCATCAAACACTGCCGCGGTCAGACACAGATTGAATCTCCCTCCACACCGTCCCATCACACACTCCCGGGGTCAGACACAGAGTGATTATTCCTCTACACTGTCTCATCAAACACTCCCGGTGTCAGACACAGAGTGATTATTGCTCTACACGGTCCCATCTCACACTCCCGGGATCAGTCACAGAGTGAATGTTCCTCTACACCGCCCATCACACACTCCCGGGGTCAGACACAGATTGTATCTCCCTGCAAATCGTCCCATCACACACTCCCGGGGTCAGACACAGACTGAATCTCCCTCCACACCGTCCCATCAAACACTCCCGGGGTCAGACACAGAGTGAATTTATATCCATACCGTCCCATCTTACAGTCCCGGGGTCAGACACATAGTGATTATTCCTCTACACGGTCCAATCAAACACTCCCGGGGTCAGCCACAGAGTGATTATTCCTCTACACCGCCCATCACACTCTCCGGTGGTCAGACACAGAGTGATTATTCCTCTACACGGTCCCATCAAACACTCCCGGGGTCAGACACAGAGAGATTATTCCTCTAGACGGTACCATCAAACAGTCCCGGGGTCAGACACAGAGAGATTATTCCTCTAGACGGTCCCAGCAAACACTCCCGGGGTCAGACACAGAGTCGTTATTCCTCTACACGGTCACATCAAACTCTTCCGGGGTCAGACACAGAGTGATTATTCCTCAACACGGTACCATCACACACTCCCGGTGTCAGACACAGAGTGATTACTCCTCTACACGTAAACATCAAACACTCCCGGTGTCAAACACAGTGTGAATCTCCCTCCACACGGTCCCATCACACACTCCCAGGGTCATACACAGAGGGATTATTACTCAACACGGTCCCATCAAACACTGCCGCGGTCAGACACAGATTGAATCTCCCTCCACACCGTCCCATCACACACTCCCGGGGTCAGACACAGAGTGATTATTCCTCTACACTGTCTCATCAAACACTCCCGGTGTCAGACACAGAGTGATTATTGCTCTACACGGTCCCATCTCACACTCCCGGGATCAGTCACAGAGTGAATGTTCCTCTACACCGCCCATCACACACTCCCGGGGTCAGACACAGATTGTATCTCCCTGCAAATCGTCCCATCACACACTCCCGGGGTCAGACACAGACTGAATCTCCCTCCACACCGTCCCATCAAACACTCCCGGGGTCAGACACAGAGTGAATTTATATCCATACCGTCCCATCTTACAGTCCCGGGGTCAGACACATAGTGATTATTCCTCTACACGGTCCAATCAAACACTCCCGGGGTCAGCCACAGAGTGATTATTCCTCTACACCGCCCATCACACTCTCCGGTGGTCAGACACAGAGTGATTATTCCTCTACACGGTCCCATCAAACACTCCCGGGGTCAGACACAGAGAGATTATTCCTCTAGACGGTACCATCAAACAGTCCCGGGGTCAGACACAGAGAGATTATTCCTCTAGACGGTCCCAGCAAACACTCCCGGGGTCAGACACAGAGTCGTTATTCCTCTACACGGTCACATCAAACTCTTCCGGGGTCAGACACAGAGTGATTATTCCTCAACACGGTACCATCACACACTCCCGGTGTCAGACACAGAGTGATTACTCCTCTACACGTAAACATCAAACACTCCCGGTGTCAAACACAGTGTGAATCTCCTTCCACACCGTCCCATCACACTCTCCCGGGGTCAGACACAGAGTGAATCTCCCTCCACGCCATCACATCACACTCTCCCGGGGTCAGACACAGAGTGATTATTCCTCTACACGGTCCCATCAAACACTCCCGTGGTCAGACACAGAGTGATTATTCCTCTACACGGCCCCATCAAACTCTCCCGGGGTCAGACACAGAGTGATTATTCCTCTACACGGTCCCATGAAACACTCCCGGGGTCAGACACAGAGTCAATCTCCGTCCGCACCGTCCTAACACACACTCCCGGGGTCAGACGGAGTGATTATTCCTCTACACGGTCCCAGCAAACACTCCCGGTGTCAGACACAGAGTGAATCTCCCTCCACTCCGTCCCGTCACTAACTCCCGGTGTGAGACACAGAGTGATTATTCCTCTACACCGCCCATCACACACTCCCGGGGTCAGACACAGAGTGAATCTCCCTCCACACGGTCCCATCACACACTCCCGGGGTCAGACACAGAGTGATTATTCCTCTACACGGTCCCATCAAACACTCCCGTGGTCAGACACAGAGTGATTATTCCTCTACACGGCCCCATCAAACTCTCCCGGGGTCAGACACAGAGTGATTATTCCTCTACACGGTCCCATCAAACACTCCCGGTGTCAGACACAGTGTGAATCTCATTTCACACCGTCCCATCACAATCTCCCGGGGTCAGAAACAGAGTGATTATTCCTCTACACGGACCCATCAAACACTCCCGGGGTCAGACACAGAGTGAATCTCCCTCCACGCCATCCCATCACACTCTCCCGGGGTCAGACACAGAGTGATTATTCCTCTACACGGTCCCAGCAAACACTCCCGGTGTCAGACACAGAGTGAATCTCCCTCCACACCGTCCCGTCACAAACTCCCGGTGTCAGACACAGAGTGATTATTCCTCTACACCGCCCATCAAACACTCCCGGGGTCAGACACAGAGTGAATCTCCCTCCACACCGTCCCATCACACACTCCCGGGGTCAGACACAGATTGATTATTCCTCTACACAGTCCCATCAAACACTCCCGGTGTCAGACACAGAGAGATTATTCCTCTACACCGCCCATCACACACTCCCGGGGTCAGACACAGAGTGAATCTCCCTCCACACGGTCCCATGAAACACTCCTGGGGTCAGAGACAGAGTGAATCTCCGTCCACACCGTCCCAACACACACTCCCGGGGTGAGACAGAGTGATTATTCCTCTACACGGTCCCAGCAAACACTCCCGGTGTCAGACACAGAGTGATTATTCCTCTACAACGCCCCATCACACACTCCCGGGGTCAGACACAGAGTGAATCTCCCTCCACACCGTCCCATCACACACTCCCAGTGTCATACACAGCGGGATTATTCCTCAACACGGTCCCAGCAAACACTCCCGGTGTCAGACACAGAGTGAATCTCCCTCCACACCGTCCCGTCACAAACTCTCGGTGTCAGACACAGAGTGATTATTCCTCTACACCGCCCATCACACACTCCCGGGGTCAGACACAGAGTGAATCTCCCTCCACACGGTCCCATGAAACACTCCTGGGGTCAGAGACAGAGTGAATCTCCGTCCACACCGTCCCAACACACACTCCCGGGGTGAGACAGAGTGATTATTCCTCTACACGGTCCCAGCAAACACTCCCGGTGTCAGACACAGCGTGAATCTCCCTCCACACCGTCCCGTCACAAACTCCCAGTGTCAGACACAGAGTGATTATTCCTCTACACCGCCCATCACACACTCCCGGGGTCAGACACAGAGTGAATCTCCCTCCACACGGTCCCATCACACACTCCCAGTGTCATACACAGCGGGATTATTCCTCAACACGGTCCCAACAAACAATGCCGGGGTCAGACAAAGAGTGAATCTCCCTCCACACCGTCCCATCACACACTCCCGGGGTCAGACACAGAGTGATTATTCCTCTACACGGTACCATCAAACACTCCCGGGGTCAGACACAGAGTGAATCTCCCTCCACACCGTCCCATCACACACTCCCGGGGTCAGACACATAGTGATTATTCCTCTACAAAGTCCCATCAAACACTCCCGGTGTCAGACACAGAGTGATTATTCCTCTACACCGCCCATCACACACTCCCGGGGTCAGACACAGAGTGAATCTCCCTCCACACGGTCCCATGAAACACTCCTGGGGTCAGAGACAGAGTGAATCTCCGTCCACACCGTCCCAACACACACTCCCGGGGTGAGACAGAGTGATTATTCCTCTACACGGTCCCAGCAAACACTCCCGGTGTCAGACACAGAGTGAATCTCCCTCCACACCGTCCCGTCACAAACTCCCGGTGTCAGACACAGAGTGATTATTCCTCTACACCGCCCATCACACACTCCCGGGGTCAGACACAGAGTGAATCTCCCTCCACACGTTCCCATCTCACACTCCCAGTGTCAGACACAGAGTGAATCTCCCTCCACAGGGTCCCATCACACACTCCCGGGGTCAGACACATAGTGATTATTCCTCTACAAAGTCCCATCAAACACTCCCGGGGTCAGACACAGAGTGAATCTCCCTCCACACCGTCCCATCACACACTCCCGGGGTCAGACACAGAGTGATTATTCCTCTACACGGCCCCATCAAACTCTCCCGGGGTCAGACACAGAGTGATTATTCCTCTACACGTTCCGATCAAACGCTGCCGGGTGTCAGACACAGAGTGATTATTCCGCTACACGGTCCCATGAAACACTCCTGGGGTCAGAGACAGAGTGAATCTCCGTCCACACCGTCCCGGGGTGAGACAGAGTGATTATTCCTCTACACGGTCCCATCAAACACTCCCGTGGTCAGACACAGTGTGAATCTCATTCCACACCGTCCCATCACACACTCCCGGGGTCAGACACATAGTGATTATTCCTCTACAAAGTCCCATCAAACACTCCCGGGGTCAGACACAGAGTGAATCTCCCTCCACAACGTCCCATCACACACTCCCGGGGTCAGACACAGAGTGATTATTCCTCTACACAGTCCCATCAAACACTCCCGGTGTCAGACACAGAGTGATTATTCCTCTACACCGCCCATCACACACTCCCGGGGTCAGACACAGAGTGAATCTCCCTCCACACGGTCCCATCACACACTCCCATTGTCATACACAGAGGTATTATTCCTCAACACGGTCCCATCAAACACTGCCGGGGTCAGACACAGAGTGAATCTCCCTCCACACCGTCCCATCACACATTCCCGGGGACAGACACAGAGTGATTATTCCTCTACACAGTCCCATCAAACACTCCCGGGGTCAGACACAGAATGAATCTCCCTCCACACCGTCCCATCACACACTCCCGTGTTCAGACACAGAGTGATTATTCTTCTCCACGGTCCCATGAATCACTCCCGGGGTCAGACACAGAGTGATTATTCCTCTACACGTTCCCATCAAACGCTGCCGGGTGTCAGACACAGAGTGATTATTCCTCTACACGGTCCCAGCAAACACTCCCGGTGTCAGACACAGAGTGAATCTCCCTCCACACCGTCCCGTCACAAACTCCCGGTGTCAGACACAGAGTGATTATTCCTCTACACCGCCCATCACACACTCCCGGGGTCAGCCACAGAGTGAATCTCCCTCCACACGGTCCCATCACACACTCCCAGTGTCATACACAGAGGGATTATTCCTCAACACGGTCCCAACAAACAATGCCGGGGTCAGACACAGAGTGAATCTCCCTCCACACCGTCCCATCACACACTCCCGGGGTCAGACACATAGTGATTATTCCTCTACAAAGTCCCATCAAACACTCCCGTGTCAGACACAGAGTGAATCTCCCTCCTCACCGTCCCATCACACACTCCCGGGGTCAGACACAGAGTGATTATTCCTCTACACAGTCCCATCAAACACTCCCGGTGTCAGACACAGAGTGATTATTCCTCTACACCGCCCATCACACACTCCCGGGGTCAGACACAGAGTGAATCTCCCTCCACACGGTCCCATCACACACTCCCAGTGTCATACACAGAGGTATTATTCCTCAACACGGTCCCATCAAACACTGCCGGGGTCAGACACAGAGTGAATCTCCCTCCACACCGTCCCATCACACATGCCCGGGGACAGACACAGAGTGATTATTCCTCTACACAGTCCCATCACACACTCCCGGGGTCAGACACAGACTGAATCTCCCTCCACACAGTCCCATCAAACACTCCCGGGGTCAGATACAGAGTGAATTTATATACATACCGTCCCATCATACACTCCCGGTGTCAGACACATAGTGATTATTCCTCTACACGGTCCAATCAAACACTCCCGGGGTCAGCCACAGAGTGATTATTCCTCTACACCGCCCATCACACTCTCCCGGGGTCAGACGCAGAGTGAATCACCCTCCACCGCGTCCCATCACACACTCCCGTGTTCAGACACAGAGTGATTATTCTTCTCCACGGTCCCATCAAACACTCCTGGGGTCAGACACAGAGTGATTATTGCTCTACACGGTCCCATCTCACACTCCCGGGATCAGTCACATAGTGAATGTTCCTCTACACCGCACATCACACACTCCCTGTGTCAGACACAGAGTGTATCTCCCTGCAAATCGTCCCATCACGCACTCCCGGGGTCAGACACAGACTGAATCTCCCTCAACGCCGTCCCATCAAACTCACCCGGGGTCAGACACAGAGTGAATTTATATCCACACCGTCCCATCATACACTCCCGGGGTCAGACACATAGTGATTATTCCTCTACACGGTCACATCAAACTCTTCCGGGGTCAGACACAGTGTGAATCTCCTTCCACACGGTCCCATCACACTCTCCCGGGGTCAGACACAGTGTGATTATTCCTCTACACGGTCCCATCAAACACTCCCGGTGTCAGACACAGTGTGAATCTCATTCCACACCGTCCCATCACAATCTCCCGGGGTCAGACAGAGTGATTATTCCTCTACACCGCCCATCACACACTCCCGGGGTCAGACACAGAGTGAATCTCCCTCCACACGGTCCCATCACACACTCCCAGGGTCATACACAGAGGGATTATTGCTCAACACGGTCCCATCAAACACTGCCGCGGTCAGACACAGAGTGAATCTCCCTCCACACGGTCCCATCACACAGTCCCGGGGTCAGACACAGAGTGATTATTCCTCTACACGGTCCCATCAAACACTCCCGTGGTCAGACACAGAGTGATTATTCCTCTACACGGCCCCATCAAACTCTCCCGGGGTCAGACACAGAGTGATTAATCCTCTACACGGTCCCATGAAACACTCCCGGGGTCAGACACAGAGTGAATCTCCGTCCGCACAGTCCCATCAAACACTCCCGGTGTCAGACACAGAGTGAATCTCCCTCCACACCGTTCCGTCACAAAATTCCGGTGTCAGACACAGAGTGATTATTCCTATACACGGTCCAATCAAACTCTCCCGGGGTCAGCCACAGAGTGATTATTCCTCTACACCGCCCATCACACTCTCCCGGGGTCAGACACAGAGTGAATCTCCCTCCACACCGTCCCATCACACACTCCCGGGGTCAGACACAGAGCGATTATTCCTCTACACGGTACCATCAAACCGTCCCGGGGTCAGACACAGAGAGATTATTCCTCTACACGGTCCAATCAAACTCTCCCGGGGTCAGCCACAGAGTGATTATTCCTCTACACCGCCCATCACACTCTCCCGGGGTCAGACACAGAGTGAATCTCCCTCCACACCGTCCCATCACACACTCCGGTGGTCAGACACAGAGTGATTATTCCTCAACACGGTACCATCACACACTCCCGGTGTCAGACACAGAGTGATTACTCCTCTACACGTAAATATCAAACACTCCCGGTGTCAGACACAGTGTGAATCTCCTTCCACACCGTCCCATCACACACTCCCGGGGTCAGACACAGAGTGATTATTGCTCTACACGGTCCCATCTCACACTCCCGGGATCAGTCACATAGTGAATGTTCCTCTACACCGCACATCACACACTCCCTGTGTCAGACACAGAGTGTATCTCCCTGCAAATCGTCCCATCACGCACTCCCGGGGTCAGACACAGACTGAATCTCCCTCAACGCCGTCCCATCAAACACTCCCGGGGTCAGACACAGAGTGAATTTATATCCACACCGTCCCATCATACACTCCCGGGGTCAGACACATAATGATTATTCCTCTACACGGTCACATCAAACTCTTCCGGGGTCAGACACTGTGTGAATCTCCTTCCACACGGTCCCATCACACTCTCCCGGGGTCAGACACAGAGTGATTATTCCTCTACACGGTCCCATCAAACACTCCCGGTGTCAGACACAGTGTGAATCTCATTCCACACCGTCCCATCACAATCTCCCGGGGTCAGACACAGAGTGATTATTCCTCTACACGGACCCATCAAACACTCCCGGGGTCAGACACAGAGTGAATCTCCCTCCACGCCATCCCATCACACTCTCCCGGGGTCAGACACAGAGTGATTATTCCTCTACCCGGTCCCATGAAACACTCCCGGGGTCAGACACAGAGTGAATCTCCGTTCACACCGTCCCAACACACACTCCCGGGGTCAGACAGAGTGATTATTCCTCTACTCGGTCCCAGCAAACACTCCCGGTGTCAGACACAGAGTGAATCTCCCTCCACACCGTCCCGTCACAAACTCCCGGTGTCAGACACAGAGTGATTATTCCTCTACACCGCCCATCACACACTCCCGGGGTCAGACACAGAGTGAATCTCCCTCCACACGGTCCCATCACACACTCCCAGTGTCATACACAGAGGGATTATTCCTCAACACGGTCCCATCAAACACTGCCGCGGTCAGACACAGAGTGAATCTCCCTCCACACGGTCCCATCACACAGTCCCGGGGTCAGACACAGAGTGATTATTCCTCTACACGGTACCATCAAACAGTCCCGGGGTCAGACACAGAGAGATTATTCCTCTACACGGTCCAATCAAACTCTCCCGGGGTCAGCCACAGAGTGATTATTCCTCTACACCGCCCATCACACTCTCCCGGGGTCAGACACAGAGTGAATCTCCCTCCACACCGTCCCATCACACACTCCGGTGGTCAGACACAGAGTGATTATTCCTCAACACGGTACCATCACACACTCCCGGTGTCAGACACAGAGTGATTACTCCTCTACACGTAAATATCAAACACTCCCGGTGTCAGACACAGTGTGAATCTCCTTCCACACCGTCCCATCACACACTCCCGGGGTCAGACACAGAGTGATTATTGCTCTACACGGTCCCATCTCACACTCCCGGGACCAGTCACATAGTGAATGTTCCTCTACACCGCACATCACACACTCCCTGTGTCAGACACAGAGTGTATCTCCCTGCAAATCGTCCCATCACGCACTCCCGGGGACAGACACAGACTGAATCTCCCTCAACGCCGTCCCATCAAACACTCCCGGGGTCAGACACAGAGTGAATTTATATCCACACCGTCCCATCATACACTCCCGGGGTCAGACACATAATGATTATTCCTCTACACGGTCACATCAAACTCTTCCGGGGTCAGACACTGTGTGAATCTCCTTCCACACGGTCCCATCACACTCTCCCGGGGTCAGACACAGAGTGATTATTCCTCTACACGGTCCCATCAAACACTCCCGGTTTCAGACACAGTGTGAATCTCATTCCACACCGTCCCATCACAATCTCCCGGGGTCAGACACAGAGTGATTATTCCTCTACACGGACCCATCAAACACTCCCGGGGTCAGACACAGAGTGAATCTCCCTCCACGCCATCCCATCACACTCTCCCGGGGTCAGACACAGAGTGATTATTCCTCTACCCGGTCCCATGAAACACTCCCGGGGTCAGACACAGAGTGAATCTCCGTTCACACCGTCCCAACACACACTCCCGGGGTCAGACAGAGTGATTATTCCTCTACTCGGTCCCAGCAAACACTCCCGGTGTCAGACACAGAGTGAATCTCCCTCCACACCGTCCCGTCACAAACTCCCGGTGTCAGACACAGAGTGATTATTCCTCTACACCGCCCATCACACACTCCCGGGGTCAGACACAGAGTGAATCTCCCTCCACACGGTCCCATCACACACTCCCAGTGTCATACACAGAGGGATTATTCCTCAACACGGTCCCATCAAACACTGCCGCGGTCAGACACAGAGTGAATCTCCCTCCACAAGGTCCCATCACACAGTCCCGGGGTCAGACACAGAGTGATTATTCCTCTACAGGGTCCCATCAAACACTCCCGTGGTCAGACACAGAGTGATTATTCCTCTACACGGCCCCATCAAACTCTCCCGGGGTCAGACACAGAGTGATTATTCCTCTACACGGTCCCATGAAACACTCCCGGGGTCAGACACAGAGTGAATCTCCGTCCGCACAGTCCCAACACAAACTCCCGGGGTCAGACAGAGTGATTATTCCTCTACACGTTCCCATCAAACACTCCCGGTGTCAGACACAGAGTGAATCTCCCTCCACACCGTCCCGTCACAAACTCCCGGTTTCAGACACAGAGTGATTATTCCTCTACACCGCCCATCACACACTCCCGGGGATAGACACAGAGTGAATCTCCCTCCACACGGCCCCATCAAACTCTCCCGGGGTCAGACACAGAGTGATTATTCCTCTACACGGTCCCAGCAAACACTCCCGGGGTCAGACACAGAGTGAATCTCCCTCCACACGGTCCCATCACACACTCCCAGGGTCATACACAGAGGGATTATTACTCTACACGGTCCAATCAAACTCTCCCGGGGTCAGCCACAGAGTGATTATTCCTCTACACCGCCCATCACACTCTCCCGGGGTCAGACACAGAGTGAATCTCCCTCCACACCGTCCCATCACACACTCCGGTGGTCAGACACAGAGTGATTATTCCTCAACACGGTACCATCACACACTCCCGGTGTCAGACACAGAGTGATTACTCCTCTACACGTAAATATCAAACACTCCCGGTGTCAGACACAGTGTGAATCTCCTTCCACACCGTCCCATCACACACTCCCGGGGTCAGACACAGAGTGATTATTGCTCTACACGGTCCCATCTCACACTCCCGGGATCAGTCACATAGTGAATGTTCCTCTACACCGCACATCACACACTCCCTGTGTCAGACACAGAGTGTATCTCCCTGCAAATCGTCCCATCACGCACTCCCGGGGTCAGACACAGACTGAATCTCCCTCAACACCGTCCCATCAAACACTCCCGGGGTCAGACACAGAGTGAATTTATATCCACACCGTCCCATCATACACTCCCGGGGTCAGACACATAATGATTATTCCTCTACACGGTCACATCAAACTCTTCCGGGGTCAGACACTGTGTGAATCTCCTTCCACACGGTCCCATCACACTCTCCCGGGGTCAGACACAGAGTGATTATTCCTCTACACGGTCCCATCAAACACTCCCGGTGTCAGACACAGTGTGAATCTCATTCCACACCGTCCCATCACAATCTCCCGGGGTCAGACACAGAGTGATTATTCCTCTACACGGACCCATCAAACACTCCCGGGGTCAGACACAGAGTGAATCTCCCTCCACGCCATCCCATCACACTCTCCCGGGGTCAGACACAGAGTGATTATTCCTCTACCCGGTCCCATGAAACACTCCCGGGGTCAGACACAGAGTGAATCTCCGTTCACACCGTCCCAACACACACTCCCGGGGTCAGACAGAGTGATTATTCCTCTACTCGGTCCCAGCAAACACTCCCGGTGTCAGACACAGAGTGAATCTCCCTCCACACCGTCCCGTCACAAACTCCCGGTGTCAGACACAGAGTGATTATTCCTCTACACCGCCCATCACACACTCCCGGGGTCAGACACAGAGTGAATCTCCCTCCACACGGTCCCATCACACACTCCCAGTGTCATACACAGAGGGATTATTCCTCAACACGGTCCCATCAAACACTGCCGCGGTCAGACACAGAGTGAATCTCCCTCCACAAGGTCCCATCACACAGTCCCGGGGTCAGACACAGAGTGATTATTCCTCTACAGGGTCCCATCAAACAGTCCCGTGGTCAGACACAGAGTGATTATTCCTCTACACGGCCCCATCAAACTCTCCCGGGGTCAGACACAGAGTGATTATTCCTCTACACGGTCCCATGAAACACTCCCGGGGTCAGACACAGAGTGAATCTCCGTCCGCACAGTCCCAACACAAACTCCCGGGGTCAGACAGAGTGATTATTCCTCTACACGTTCCCATCAAACACTCCCGGTGTCAGACACAGAGTGAATCTCCCTCCACACCGTCCCGTCACAAACTCCCGGTTTCAGACACAGAGTGATTATTCCTCTACACCGCCCATCACACACTCCCGGGGATAGACACAGAGTGAATCTCCCTCCACACGGCCCCATCAAACTCTCCCGGGGTCAGACACAGAGTGATTATTCCTCTACACGGTCCCATGAACCACTCCCGGGGTCAGACACAGAGTGAATCTCCGTCCGCACCGTCCCAACACACGCTCCCGGGGTCAGACAGAGTGATTATTCCTCTACACGGTCCCAGCAAACACTCCCGGGGTCAGACACAGAGTGAATCTCCCTCCACACGGTCCCATCACACACTCCCAGGGTCATACACAGAGGGATTATTACTCAACACGGTCCCATCAAACACTGCCGCGGTCAGACACAGATTGAATCTCCCTCCACACCGTCCCATCACACACTCCCGGGGTCAGACACAGAGTGATTATTCCTCTACACTGTCTCATGAAACACTCCCGGTGTCAGACACAGAGTGATTATTGCTCTACACGGTCCCATCTCACACTCCCGGGATCAGTCACAGAGTGAATGTTCCTCTACACCGCCCATCACACACTCCCGGGGTCAGACACAGATTGTATCTCCCTGCAAATCGTCCCATCACACACTCCCGGGGTCAGACACAGACTGAATCTCCCTCCACACCGTCCCATCAAACACTCCCGGGGTCAGACACAGAGTGAATTTATATCCATACCGTCCCATCTTACAGTCCCGGGGTCAGACACATAGTGATTATTCCTCTACACGGTCCAATCAAACACTCCCGGGGTCAGCCACAGAGTGATTATTCCTCTACACCGCCCATCACACTCTCCGGTGGTCAGACACAGAGTGATTATTCCTCTACACGGTCCCATCAAACACTCCCGGGGTCAGACACAGAGAGATTATTCCTCTAGACGGTACCATCAAACAGTCCCGGGGTCAGACACAGAGAGATTATTCCTCTAGACGGTCCCAGCAAACACTCCCGGGGTCAGACACAGAGTCGTTATTCCTCTACACGGTCACATCAAACTCTTCCGGGGTCAGACACAGAGTGATTATTCCTCAACACGGTACCATCACACACTCCCGGTGTCAGACACAGAGTGATTACTCCTCTACACGTAAACATCAAACACTCCCGGTGTCAAACACAGTGTGAATCTCCTTCCACACCGTCCCATCACACTCTCCCGGGGTCAGACACAGAGTGAATCTCCCTCCACGCCATCACATCACACTCTCCCGGGGTCAGACACAGAGTGATTATTCCTCTACACGGTCCCATCAAACACTCCCGTGGTCAGACACAGAGTGATTATTCCTCTACACGGCCCCATCAAACTCTCCCGGGGTCAGACACAGAGTGATTATTCCTCTACACGGTCCCATGAAACACTCCCGGGGTCAGACACAGAGTCAATCTCCGTCCGCACCGTCCTAACACACACTCCCGGGGTCAGACGGAGTGATTATTCCTCTACACGGTCCCAGCAAACACTCCCGGTGTCAGACACAGAGTGAATCTCCCTCCACTCCGTCCCGTCACTAACTCCCGGTGTGAGACACAGAGTGATTATTCCTCTACACCGCCCATCACACACTCCCGGGGTCAGACACAGAGTGAATCTCCCTCCACACGGTCCCATCACACACTCCCGGTGTCAGACACAGTGTGAATCTCCTTCCACACCGTCCCATCACACACTCCCGGGGTCAGACACAGAGTGATTATTGCTCTACACGGTCCCATCTCACACTCCCGGGATCAGTCACATAGTGAATGTTCCTCTACACCGCACATCACACACTCCCTGTGTCAGACACAGAGTGTATCTCCCTGCAAATCGTCCCATCACGCACTCCCGGGGTCAGACACAGACTGAATCTCCCTCAACGCCGTCCCATCAAACACTCCCGGGGTCAGACACAGAGTGAATTTATATCCACACCGTCCCATCATACACTCCCGGGGTCAGACACATAATGATTATTCCTCTACACGGTCACATCAAACTCTTCCGGGGTCAGACACTGTGTGAATCTCCTTCCACACGGTCCCATCACACTCTCCCGGGGTCAGACACAGAGTGATTATTCCTCTACACGGTCCCATCAAACACTCCCGGTGTCAGACACAGTGTGAATCTCATTCCACACCGTCCCATCACAATCTCCCGGGGACAGACACAGAGTGATTATTCCTCTACACGGACCCATCAAACACTCCCGGGGTCAGACACAGAGTGAATCTCCCTCCACGCCATCCCATCACACTCTCCCGGGGTCAGACACAGAGTGATTATTCCTCTACCCGGTCCCATGAAACACTCCCGGGGTCAGACACAGAGTGAATCTCCGTTCACACCGTCCCAACACACACTCCCGGGGTCAGACAGAGTGATTATTCCTCTACTCGGTCCCAGCAAACACTCCCGGTGTCAGACACAGAGTGAATCTCCCTCCACACCGTCCCGTCACAAACTCCCGGTGTCAGACACAGAGTGATTATTCCTCTACACCGCCCATCACACACTCCCGGGGTCAGACACAGAGTGAATCTCCCTCCACACGGTCCCATCACACACTCCCAGTGTCATACACAGAGGGATTATTCCTCAACACGGTCCCATCAAACACTGCCGCGGTCAGACACAGAGTGAATCTCCCTCCACACGGTCCCATCACACAGTCCCGGGGTCAGACACAGAGTGATTATTCCTCTACACGGTACCATCAAACAGTCCCGGGGTCAGACACAGAGTGAATCTCCCTCCACGCCATCACATCACACTCTCCCGGGGTCAGACACAGAGTGATTATTCCTCTACACGGTCCCATCCAACACTCCCGTGGTCAGACACAGAGTGATTATTCCTCTACACGGCCCCATCAAACTCTCCCGGGGTCAGACACAGAGTGATTATTCCTCTACACGGTCCCATGAAACACTCCCGGGGTCAGACACAGAGTCAATCTCCGTCCGCACCGTCCTAACACACACTCCCGGGGTCAGACGGAGTGATTATTCCTCTACACGGTCCCAGCAAACACTCCCGGTGTCAGACACAGAGTGAATCTCCCTCCACTCCGTCCCGTCACTAACTCCCGGTGTGAGACACAGAGTGATTATTCCTCTACACCGCCCATCACACACTCCCGGGGTCAGACACAGAGTGAATCTCCCTCCACACGGTCCCATCACACACTCCCGGTGTCAGACACAGAGTGATTACTCCTCTACACGTAAATATCAAACACTCCCGGTGTCAGACACAGTGTGAATCTCCTTCCACACCGTCCCATCACACACTCCCGGGGTCAGACACAGAGTGATTATTGCTCTACACGGTCCCATCTCACACTCCCGGGATCAGTCACATAGTGAATGTTCCTCTACACCGCACATCACACACTCCCTGTGTCAGACACAGAGTGTATCTCCCTGCAAATCGTCCCATCACGCACTCCCGGGGTCAGACACAGACTGAATCTCCCTCAACGCCGTCCCATCAAACACTCCCGGGGTCAGACACAGAGTGAATTTATATCCACACCGTCCCATCATACACTCCCGGGGTCAGACACATAATGATTATTCCTCTACACGGTCACATCAAACTCTTCCGGGGTCAGACACTGTGTGAATCTCCTTCCACACGGTCCCATCACACTCTCCCGGGGTCAGACACAGAGTGATTATTCCTCTACACGGTCCCATCAAACACTCCCGGTGTCAGACACAGTGTGAATCTCATTCCACACCGTCCCATCACAATCTCCCGGGGTCAGACACAGAGTGATTATTCCTCTACACGGACCCATCAAACACTCCCGGGGTCAGACACAGAGTGAATCTCCCTCCACGCCATCCCATCACACTCTCCCGGGGTCAGACACAGAGTGATTATTCCTCTACCCGGTCCCATGAAACACTCCCGGGGTCAGACACAGAGTGAATCTCCGTTCACACCGTCCCAACACACACTCCCGGGGTCAGACAGAGTGATTATTCCTCTACTCGGTCCCAGCAAACACTCCCGGTGTCAGACACAGAGTGAATCTCCCTCCACACCGTCCCGTCACAAACTCCCGGTGTCAGACACAGAGTGATTATTCCTCTACACCGCCCATCACACACTCCCGGGGTCAGACACAGAGTGAATCTCCCTCCACACGGTCCCATCACACACTCCCAGTGTCATACACAGAGGGATTATTCCTCAACACGGTCCCATCAAACACTGCCGCGGTCAGACACAGAGTGAATCTCCCTCCACAAGGTCCCATCACACAGTCCCGGGGTCAGACACAGAGTGATTATTCCTCTACAGGGTCCCATCAAACACTCCCGTGGTCAGACACAGAGTGATTATTCCTCTACACGGCCCCATCAAACTCTCCCGGGGTCAGACACAGAGTGATTATTCCTCTACACGGTCCCATGAAACACTCCCGGGGTCAGACACAGAGTGAATCTCCGTCCGCACAGTCCCAACACAAACTCCCGGGGTCAGACAGAGTGATTATTCCTCTACACGTTCCCATCAAACACTCCCGGTGTCAGACACAGAGTGAATCTCCCTCCACACCGTCCCGTCACAAACTCCCGGTTTCAGACTCAGAGTGATTATTCCTCTACACCGCCCATCACACACTCCCGGGGATAGACACAGAGTGAATCTCCCTCCACACGGCCCCATCAAACTCTCCCGGGGTCAGACACAGAGTGATTATTCCTCTACACGGTCCCAGGAACCACTCCCGGGGTCAGACACAGAGTGAATCTCCGTCCGCACCGTCCCAACACACGCTCTCGGGGTCAGACAGAGTGATTATTCCTCTACACGGTCCCAGCAAACACTCCCGGGGTCAGACACAGAGTGAATCTCCCTCCACACGGTCCCATCACACACTCCCAGGGTCATACACAGAGGGATTATTACTCAACACGGTCCCATCAAACACTGCCGCGGTCAGACACAGATTGAATCTCCCTCCACACCGTCCCATCACACACTCCCGGGGTCAGACACAGAGTGATTATTCCTCTACACTGTCTCATCAAACACTCCCGGTGTCAGACACAGAGTGATTATTGCTCTACACGGTCCCATCTCACACTCCCGGGATCAGTCACAGAGTGAATGTTCCTCTACACCGCCCATCACACACTCCCGGGGTCAGACACAGATTGTATCTCCGTGCAAATCGTCCCATCACACACTCCCGGGGTCAGACACAGACTGAATCTCCCTTCACACCGTCCCATCAAACACTCCCGGGGTCAGACACAGAGTGAATTTATATCCATACCGTCCCATCTTACAGTCCCGGGGTCAGACACATAGTGATTATTCCTCTACACGGTCCAATCAAACACTCCCGGGGTCAGCCACAGAGTGATTATTCCTCTACACCGCCCATCACACTCTCCGGTGGTCAGACACAGAGTGATTATTCCTCTACACGGTCCCATCAAACACTCCCGGGGTCAGACACAGAGAGATTATTCCTCTAGACGGTACCATCAAACAGTCCCGGGGTCAGACACAGAGAGATTATTCCTCTAGACGGTCCCAGCAAACACTCCCGGGGTCAGACACAGAGTCGTTATTCCTCTACACGGTCACATCAAACTCTTCCGGGGTCAGACACAGAGTGATTATTCCTCAACACGGTACCATCACACACTCCCGGTGTCAGACACAGAGTGATTACTCCTCTACACGTAAACATCAAACACTCCCGGTGTCAAACACAGTGTGAATCTCCTTCCACACCGTCCCATCACACTCTCCCGGGGTCAGACACAGAGTGAATCTCCCTCCACGCCATCACATCACACTCTCCCGGGGTCAGACACAGAGTGATTATTCCTCTACACGGTCCCATCAAACACTCCCGTGGTCAGACACAGAGTGATTATTCCTCTACACGGCCCCATCAAACTCTCCCGGGGTCAGACACAGAGTGATTATTCCTCTACACGGTCCCATGAAACACTCCCGGGGTCAGACACAGAGTCAATCTCCGTCCGCACCGTCCTAACACACACTCCCGGGGTCAGACGGAGTGATTATTCCTCTACACGGTCCCAGCAAACACTCCCGGTGTCAGACACAGAGTGAATCTCCCTCCACTCCGTCCCGTCACTAACTCCCGGTGTGAGACACAGAGTGATTATTCCTCTACACCGCCCATCACACACTCCCGGGGTCAGACACAGAGTGAATCTCCCTCCACACGGTCCCATCACACACTCCCGGGGTCAGACACAGAGTGATTATTCCTCTACACGGTCCCATCAAACACTCCCGTGGTCAGACACAGAGTGATTATTCCTCTACACGACCCCATCAAACTCTCCCGGGATCAGACACAGAGTGATTACTCCTCTACACGGTCCCATGAAACACTCCCGGTGTCAGACAAATAGTGAATCTCCGTCCACACCGTCCCAACACATACTCCCGGGGTCAGACAGAGTGATTATTCCTCTACACGGTCCCATCAAACACTCCCGGTGTCAGACACAGAGTGAATCTCCCTCCACACCGTCCCGTCACAAACTCCCGGTGTCAGACACAGAGTGATTATTCCTCTAAACCGCCCATGACACACTCCCGGGGATAGACACAGAGTGAATCTCCCTCCACACGGCCCCATCAAACTCTCCCGGGGTCAGACACAGAGTGATTATTCCTCTACCCGGTCCCATGAAACACTCCCGGGGTCAGACACAGAGTCAATCTCAGTCCGCACCGTCCCAACGCACACTCCCGGGGTCAGACAGAGTGATTATTCCTCTACACGGTCCCAGCAAACACTCCCGGTGTCAGACACAGAGTGAATCTCCCTCCACTCCGTCCCGTCACAAACTCCCGGTGTCAGACACAGAGTGATTATTCCTCTATACCGCCCATCACACACTCCCGGGGTCAGACACAGAGATTATTCCTCTACACGGTACCATCAAACACTCCCCGGGTCAGACACAGAGTGAATCTCCCTCCACACCGTCCCATCACACTCTCCCGTGTTCAGACACAGAGTGATTATTCTTCTCCACGGTCCCATCAAACACTCCCGGGGTCAGACACAGAGTGATTATTGCTCTACACGGTCCCATCTCACACTCCCGGGGTCAGACACAGAGTGAATCCCCGTCCGCACCGTCCCAGCACACACTCCCGGGGTCAGACAGAGTGATAATTACTCTACACGGTCCCAGCAAACACTCCCTGGGTCAGACACAGAGTGAATCTCCCTCCACACCGTCCCGTCACAAACTCCCGGTGTCAGACACAGAGTGATTATTCCACTACACCGCCCATCACACACTTCCTGGGTCATACACAGAGGGATTATTCCTCAACACGGTCCCATCAAACACTGCCGCGGTCAGACACAGAGTGATTATTCCTCTACACTGTCCCATCAAACACTCCCGGGGTCAGACACAGAGTGATTATTGCTCTACACGGTCCCATCTCACACTCCCGGGATCAGTCACAGAGTGAATGTTCCATTACACGGTCCCATCAAACACTCCGGGGGTAAGACACAGAGTGAATCTCCCTTCACACCGTCCCATCACACATTCCCGGGGACAGACACAGAGAGATTATTCCTCTCCACGGTCCCATCAAACACTCCCGGGGTCAGACACAGAGTGATTATTCCTCTACACGGCCCCATCAAACTCTCCCGGGGTCAGACACAAAGTGATTATTCCTCTACACGGTCCCGTGAAACACTCCCGGGGTCAGACACAGAGTGAATCTCCGTCCGCACAGTCCCAACACAAAATCCCGGGGTCAGACAGAGTGATTATTCCTCTACACGTTCCCATCAAACACTCCCGGTGTCAGACACAGAGTGAATCTCCCTCCACACCGTCCCGTCACAAACTCCCGGTGTCAGACACAGAGTGATTATTCCTCTACACCGCCCATCACACACTCCCGGGGATAGACACAGAGTGAATCTCCCTCCACACGGCCACATCAAACTCTCCCGGTGTCAGACACAGAGTGATTATTCCTCTACACGGTCCCAGCAAACACTCCCGGGGTCAGACACAGATTGAATCTCCCTCCACACGGTCCCATCACACACTCCCAGGGTCATACACAGAGGGATTATTACTCAACACGGTCCCATCAAACACTGCCGCGGTCAGACACAGAGTGAATCTCCCTCCACACCGTCCCATCACACACTCCCGGGGTCAGACACAGAGAGATTATTCCTCTACACTGTCCCATCAAACACTCCCGGTGTCAGACACAGAGTGATTATTGCTCTACACGGTCCCATCTCACACTCCCGGGATCAGTCACAGAGTGAATGTCCCTCTACACCGCCCATCACACACTCCCGGGGTCAGACACAGATTGTATCTCCCTGCAAATCGTCCCATCACACACTCCCGGGGTCAGACACAGACTGAATCTCCCTCCACACCGTCCCATCAAACACTCCCGGGGTCAGACACAGAGTGAATTTATATCCATACCGTCCCATCTTACAGTCCCGGGGTCAGACACATAGTGATTATTCCTCTACACGGTCCAATCAAACTCTCCCGGGGTCAGCCACAGAGTGATTATTCCTCTACACCGCCCATCACACTCTCCCGGGGTCAGACACAGAGTGAATCTCCCTCCACACCGTCCCATCACACACTCCGGTGGTCAGACACAGAGTGATTATTCCTCTACACGGTCCCATCAAACACTCCCGGGGTCAGACACAGAGTGAATCTCAATCCTCACCGTCCCATCACACACTCCCGGGGTCAGACACAGAGAAATTATTCCTCTACACGGTACCATCAAACAGTCCCGGAGTCAGACACAGAGAGATTATTCCTCTAGACGGTCCCAGCAAACACTCCCGGGGTCAGACACAGAGTCGTTATTCCTCTACACGGTCACATCAAACTCTTCCGGGGTCAGACACAGAGTGATTATTCCTCAACACGGTACCATCACACACTCCCGGTGTCAGACACAGAGTGATTACTCCTCTACACGTAAACATCAAACACTCCCGGTGTCAGACACAGTGTGAATCCCCTTCCACACCGTCCCATCACACTCTCCCGTGGTCAGACACAGAGTGATTATTCCTCTACACGGTCCCATCAAACACTCCCGGGGTCAGACACAGAGTGAATCTCCCTCCACGCCATCACATCACACTCTCCCGGGGTCAGACACAGAGTGATTATTCCTCTACACGGTCCAATCAAACACTCCCGTGGTCAGACACAGAGTGATTATTCCTCTACACGGTCCCATGAAACACTGCCGGGGTGAGACACAGAGTGAATCTCCGTCCGCACCGTCCCAACACACACTCCCGGGGTCAGACAGAGTGATTATTCCTCTACACGGTCCCAGCAAACACTCCCGGGGTCAGACACAGACTGAATCTCCCTCCACACCGTCCCATCAAACACTCCCGGGGTCAGACACAGAGTGAATTTATATCCATACCGTCCCATCTTACAGTCCCGGGGTCAGACACATAGTGATTATTCCTCTACACGGTCCAATCAAACTCTCCCGGGGTCAGCCACAGAGTGAATTTATATCCATACCGTCCCATCTTACAGTCCCGGGGTCAGACACATAGTGATTATTCCTCTACACGGTCCAATCAAACTCTCCCGGGGTCAGCCACAGAGTGATTATTCCTCTACACCGCCCATCACACTCTCCCGGGGTCAGACACAGAGTGAATCTCCCTCCACACCGTCCCATCACACACTCCGGTGGTCAGACACAGAGTGATTATTCCTCTACACGGCCCCATCAAACTCTCCCGGGTTCAGACACAGAGTGATTATTCCTCTACACGGTGCCATCAAACACTCCCGTGGTCAGACACAGAGTGATTATTCCTCTACACGGCCCCATCAAACTCTCCCGGGGTCAGTCACAGAGTGATTATTCCTCTACACGTTCCCATCAAACGCTGCCGGGTGTCAGACACAGAGTGATTATTCCTCTACACGGTCCCATGAAACACCCCTGGGGTCAGACACAGAGTGAATCTCCGTCCGCACCGTCCCAACACACACTCCCGGGGTCAGACAGAGTGATTATTCCTCTACACGGTCCCAGCAAACACTCCCGGGGTCAGACACAGAGTGAATCTCCCTCCACACGGTCCCATCACACACTCCCAGGGTCATACACAGAGGGATTATTACTCAACACGGTCCAATCAAACACTGCCGCGGTCAGACACGGAGTGAATCTCCCTCCACACCGTCCCATCACACACTCCCGGGGTCAGACACAGAGTGATTATTCCTCTACACTGTCCAATCAAACACTCCCGGTGTCAGACACAGAGTGATTATTGCTCTACACGGTCCCATCTCACACTCCCGGGATCAGTCACAGAGTGAATGTCCCTCTACACCGCCCATCACACACTCCCGGGGTCAGACGCAGATTGTATCTCCCTGCAAATCGTCCCATCACACACTCCCGGGGTCAGACACAGACTGAATCTCCCTCCACACCGTCCCATCAATCACTCCCGGGGTCAGACACAGAGTGAATTTATATCCATACCGTCCCATCTTACAGTCCCGGGGTCAGACACATAGTGATTATTCCTCTACACGGTCCAATCAAACTCTCCCGGGGTCAGCCACAGAGTGATTATTCCTCTACACCGCCCATCACACTCTCCCGGGGTCAGACACAGAGTGAATCTCCCTCCACACCGTCCCATCACACACTCCGGTGGTCAGACACAGAGTGATTATTCCTCTACACGGTCCCATCAAACACTCCCGGGGTCAGACACAGAGTGAATTTCAATACTCACCGTCCCATCACACACTCCCGGGGTCAGACACAGAGAGATTATTCCTCTACTCGGTACCATCAAACAGTCCCGGAGTCAGACACAGAGAGATTATTCCTCTAGACGGTCCAAGCAAACACTCCCGGGGTCAGACACAGAGTCGTTATTCCTCTACACGGTCACATCACACTCTTCCGGGGTCAGACACAGAGTGATTATTCCTCAACACGGTACCATCACACACTCCCGGTGTCAGACACAGAGTGATTACTCCTCTACACGTAAACATCAAACACTCCCGGTGTCAGACACAGTGTGAATCTCCTTCCACACCGTCCCATCACACTCTCCCGTGGTCAGACACAGAGTGATTATTCCTCTACACGGTCCCATCAAACACTCCCGGGGTCAGACACAGAGTGAATCTCCCTCCACGCCATCACATCACACTCTCCCGGGGTCAGACACAGAGTGATTATTCCTCTACACGGTCCAATCAAACACTCCCGTGGTCAGACACAGAGTGATTATTCCTCTACACGGCCCCATCAAACTCTCCCGGGGTCAGACACAGAGTGATTACTCCTCTACACGGTCTCATCAAACACTCCCGTGGTCAGACACAGAGTGATTATTCCTCTACACGACCCCATCAAACTCTCCCGGGGTCAGACACAGAGTGATTACTCCTCTACACGGTCCCATGAAACACTCCCGGTGTCAGACACAGAGTGAATCTCCGTCCACACCGTCCCAACACAAACTCCCGGGGTCAGACAGAATGATTATTCCTCTACACGGCCCCATCAAACACTCCCGGTGTCAGACACAGAGTGAATCTCCCTCCACACCGTCCCGTCACAAACTCCCGGTGTCAGACACAGAGTGATTATTCCTCTACACCGCCCATGACACACTCCCGGGGATAGACACAGAGTGAATCTCCCTCCACACGGCCCCATCAAACTCTCCCGGGGTCAGACACAGAGTGATTATTCCTCTACACCTCCCATCACACACTCCCGGGGTCAGACACAGAGATTATACCTCTACACGGTACCATCAAACACTCCCGGGGTCAGACACAGAGTGAATCTCCCTCCACACCGTCCCATCACACTCTCCCGTGTTCAGACACAGAGTGATTATTCTTCTCCTCGGTCCCATCAAACACTCCCGGGGTCAGACAAAGAGTGATTATTGCTCTACACGGTCCCATCTCACACTCCCGGGGTCAGACACAGAGTGAATCCCCGTCCGCACCGTCCCAGCACACACTCCCGGGGTCAGACAGAGTGATTATTCCTCTACACGGACCCAGCAAACACTCCCGGTGTCAGACACAGAGTGAATCACCCTCCACACCGTCCCGTCACAAACTCCCGGTGTCAGACACAGAGTGATTACTCCTCTACACGGTCCCATGAAACACTCCCGGTGTCAGACACAGAGTGATTATTGCTCTACACGGTCCCATCTCACACTCCCGGGGTCAGACACAGAGTGAATCCCCGTCCGCACCGTCCCAGCACACACTCCCGGGGTCAGACAGAGTGATTATTCCTCTACACGGACCCAGCAAACACTCCCGGTGTCAGACACAGAGTGAATCACCCTCCACACCGTCCCGTCACAAACTCCCGGTGTCAGACACAGAGTGATTATTCCACTACACCGCCCATCACACAGTCCCTGGGTCATACACAGAGGGATTATTCCTCAACACGGTCCC
Source organism: Hypanus sabinus (assembly GCF_030144855.1). Classification (NCBI taxonomy): domain Eukaryota; kingdom Metazoa; phylum Chordata; class Chondrichthyes; order Myliobatiformes; family Dasyatidae; genus Hypanus; species Hypanus sabinus. The sequence continues at coordinate 147,411 of NW_026781827.1, forward strand.
ATCAAACACAACCGCGGTCAGACACAGAGTGATTATTCCTCAACACGGTCCCATCAAACACTCCCGGGGTCAGACACAGAGTGATTATTGCTCTACACGGTCCCATCTCACACTCCCGGGATCAGTCACAGAGTGAATGTTCCATTACACGGTCCCATCAAACACTCCGTGAGTAAGACACAGAGTGAATCTCCCTTCACACCGTCCCATCACACACTCCCGGGGACAGACACAGAGTGATTATTCCTCTCCACGGTCCCATCAAACACTCCCGGGGTCAGACACAGAGTGATTATTCCTCTACACGGCCCCATCAAACTCTCCCGGGGTCAGACACAAAGTGATTATTCCTCTACACGGTCCCATCAAACGCTCCCGGGGGTCAGACACAGAGTGATTATTTCTCTACACGGTACCATCACACACTCCCGGTGTCAGACACAGTGTGAATCTCCTTCAACACCGTCCCATCACACATTCCCTGGGTCAGACACAGAGTGATTATTCCTCTACACTGTCACATCAAACACTCCCGGGGTCAGACACAGAGTGATTATTGCTCTACACGGTCCCATCTCACACTCCCGGGATCAGTCACAGAGTGAATGTTCCTCTACGCCGCCCATCACACACTCCCGGGATCAGACACAGAGATTATTCCTCGACACGGTCTCATCAAACACTCCCGGCGGTCAGACACAGAGAGATTATTCCTCTACACGGTACCATCAAACACTCCCGGCGTCAGCCACAGAGTGATTATTCCTCTACACCGCCCATCAAACTCTCCCGGGGTCAGACACAGAGTGATTATTCCTCTACAAGGTCCCATCAAACGCTCCCGGGGGTCAGACACAGAGTGAATCTCCCTCCACACCGTCCCATCACACTCTCCCGTGTTCAGACACAGAGTGATTATTCTTCTCCTCGGTCCCATCAAACACTCCCGGGGTCAGACAAAGAGTGATTATTGCTCTACACGGTCCCATCTCACACTCCCGGGGTCAGACACAGAGTGAATCCCCGTCCGCACCGTCCCAGCACACACTCCCGGGGTCAGACAGAGTGATTATTCCTCTACACGGACCCAGCAAACACTCCCGGTGTCAGACACAGAGTGAATCACCCTCCACACCGTCCCGTCACAAACTCCCGGTGTCAGACACAGAGTGATTACTCCTCTACACGGTCCCATGAAACACTCCCGGTGTCAGACACAGAGTGATTATTGCTCTACACGGTCCCATCTCACACTCCCGGGGTCAGACACAGAGTGAATCCCCGTCCGCACCGTCCCAGCACACACTCCCGGGGTCAGACAGAGTGATTATTCCTCTACACTGTCACATCAAACACTCCCGGGGTCAGACACAGAGTGATTATTGCTCTACACGGTCCCATCTCACAATCTCGGGATCAGTCACAGAGTGAATGTTCCTCTACGCCGCCCATCACACACTCCCGGGATCAGACACAGAGATTATTCCTCGACACGGTCTCATCAAACACTCCCGGCGGTCAGACACAGAGAGATAATTCCTCTACACGGTACCATCAAACACTCCCGGCGTCAGCCACAGAGTGATTATTCCTCTACACCGCCCATCAAACTCTCCCGGGGTCAGACACAGAGTGATTATTCCTCTACACGGCCCCATCAAACTCTCCCGGGGTCAGACACAAAGTGATTATTCCTCTACACGGTCCCATCAAACGCTCCCGGGTGTCAGACACAGAGTGATTATTTCTCTACACGGTACCATCACACACTCCCGGTGTCAGACACAGTGTGAATCTCCTTCAACACCGTCCCATCACACATTCCCTGGGTCAGACACAGAGTGATTATTCCTCTACACTGTCACATCAAACACTCCCGGGGTCAGACACAGAGTGATTATTGCTCTACACGGTCCCATCTCACACTCCCGGGATCAGTCACAGAGTGAATGTTCCTCTACGCCGCCCATCACACACTCCCGGGATCAGACACAGAGATTATTCCTCGACACGGTCTCATCAAACACTCCCGGCGGTCAGACACAGAGAGATTATTCCTCTACACGGTACCATCAAACACTCCCGGCGTCAGCCACAGAGTGATTATTCCTCTACACCGCCCATCAAACTCTCCCGGGGTCAGACACAGAGTGATTATTCCTCTACAAGGTCCCATCAAACGCTCCCGGGGGTCAGACACAGAGTGATTATTCCTCTACACGGTCCCATCAAACACTCCGGGGGTAAGACACAGAGTGAATCTCCCTTCACACCGTCCCATCACACACTCCCGGGGACAGACACAGAGTGATTATTCCTCTCCACGGTCCCATCAAACACTCCCGGGGTCAGACACAGAGTGAATCTCAATACACAGCGTCCCATCACACACTCCCGGGATCAGACACAGAGAGATTATTCCTCTACACGGTACCATCAAACACACCCGGTGTCAGACACAGAGAGATTATTCCTCTGCACCGTCGCATCAAACACTCCCGGGGTCAGACACAGAGTGAATCTCCCTCCACACGGTCCCATCACACACTCCCTGGGTCATACACAGAGGGATTATTCCTCAACACGGTCCCATCAAACACTGCCGGGGTCAGACACAGAGTGAATCTCCCTCCACACCGTCCCAACACGCACTCCCGGGGTGAGACACAGAGTGAATATTCCTCTACACGGTCCTATCAAACACTCCCGGGGTCAGACACAGAGTGATTATTGCTCTTCACGGTCCCATCTCACACTCCCGGTGTCAGCCACGGAGTGAATGTTCCTCTACACCGCACATCACACACTCCCTGGGTCAGACACAGAGTGAATCTCCCTGCAAATCTTCCCATCACACACTCCGGGGGCAGACACATACTGAATCTCACTCCACACCGTCCCATCAAACACTCCCGGGGTCAGACACACAGTGAATTTATATCCACACCGTCCCATCATACACTCCCGGGATCAGGCACAGAGTGATTATTCCTCTACACGGTCCCATCTAACACTCCCGGGGGTCAGACACAGAGCGATTATTCCTCTACACTGTGCCATTAAACATTCCGTGGGTCAGACACACAGTGATTATTCCTCTACACGGTTCCTTCAAACACTCCCGTGGTCAGACACAGAGTGATTATTCCTCTACACGGCCCCATCAAACTCTCCCGGGGACAGACACAGAGTGATTATTCCTCTACACGGTCCCATCAAACGCTCCCGGGGATCAGACACAGAGTGATTATTCCTCTACACGGTCCCATGAAACACTCCCGGGGTCAGACACAGAGTGAATCTCCGTCCACACCGTCCCAACAGACACTCCCGGGGTCAGACACAGAGTGAATTTATATCCACACCGTCCCATCATACACTACCGGGGTCAGACACAGAGTGATTATTCCTCTGCACGGTCCAATCAAACACTCCCGGGGTCAGACACAGAGGGATTATTCCTCAACAAGGTCCCATCACACACTGCCGGGGTCAGACACAGAGTGATTATTCCTCTTCACGGTCCAATCAAACACTCCCGGGGTCAGACACAGAGGGATTATTCCTCAACAAGGTCCCATCACACACTCCCGGGGTCAGACACAGAGAGATTCTTCCTCTACACGGTGCTATCAAACACACCCGGAGGTCAGACACAGAGTGATTATTCAACTACACGGCCCCATCATACTCTCCCGGGGTCAGACACGGAGTGATTATTTCTCTACACGGTCCCATCAACCGCTCCCGGAGGTCAGACACAGAGTGATTATTCCTCTACACGGTTACATCAAACAATCCCGGGGTCAGCCACAGAGTGATTATTCCTCTACACTGTACCATCAAACATTCCGTGGGTCAGACACACAGTGATTATTCCTCTACACGGTCCCATCAAATACTCCCGGGTAAGACACAGAGTGAATCTCCCTCCACGCCGTCCCATCACACTCTCCCGGGGTCAGACACAGAGTGATTATTCCTCTACACGGTCCCATCTAACAATCCCGGGGTCAGCCACAGAGTGATTATTCCTCTACACTGTACCATCAAACATTCCGTGGGTCAGACACACAGTGATTATTCCTCTACACGGTCCCATCAAATACTCCCGGGGTCAGACACAGAGTGAATCTCCCTCCACGCCGTCCCATCACACTCTCCCGGGGTCAGACACAGAGTGATTATTCCGCTACACGGTACGATCACACACTCCCGGTGTCAGACACAGTGTGAATCTCCTTCAATACCGTCCCATCACACACTCCCGGGGTCAGACCCAGAGAGATTATTCCTCTACACGGTCCCATCATACTCTCCCGGCGTTAGACACAGAGTGATTATTTCTCTACACAGTCCCATCAAAAGTTCCCGGGGGTCAGACACAGAGTGATTATTCCTCTACACTGTCCCATCAAACACTCCGGGAGTAAGACACAGAGTGATTATTCCACTACAAGATCCTATCAAACGCTCTCGGGGTTCAGACACAGAGTGATTATTTCTCTACACGGTTCCATCAAACACTCCGGGTGTAAGACACAGAGTGATTATTCCACTACAAGGTCCCATCAAACACTCCCGGGGTCAGACACAGAGAGATTATTCCTCTACACGGTCCCATCAAACACTGCCGCGGTCAGACACAGAGTGAATCTCCCTCCACACCGTCCCATCACACACTCCCGGGGTCAGACACAGAGTGATTATTCCTCTACACTGTCCCATCAAACACTCCCGGTGTCAGACACAGAGTGATTATTGCTCTACACGGTCCCATCTCACACTCCCGGGATCAGTCACAGAGTGAATGTCCCTCTACACCGCCCATCACACACTCCCGGGGTCAGACACAGATTGTATCTCCCTGCAAATCGTCCCATCACACACTCCCGGGGTCAGACACAGACTGAATCTCCCTCCACACCGTCCCATCAAACACTCCCGGGGTCAGACACAAAGTGAATTTATATCCATACCGTCCCATCTTACAGTCCCGGGGTCAGACACATAGTGATTATTCCTCTACACGGTCCAATCAAACTCTCCCGGGGTCAGCCACAGAGTGATTATTCCTCTACACCGCCCATCACACTCTCCCGGGGTCAGACACAGAGTGAATCTCCCTCCACACCGTCCCATCACACACTCCGGTGGTCAGACACAGAGTGATTATTCCTCTACACGGTCCCATCAAACACTCCCGGGGTCAGACACAGAGTGAATCTCAATCCTCACCGTCCCATCACACACTCCCGGGGTCAGACACAGAGAAATTATTCCTCTACACGGTACCATCAAACAGTCCCGGAGTCAGACACAGAGAGATTATTCCTCTAGACGGTCCCAGCAAACACTCCCGGGGTCAGACACAGAGTCGTTATTCCTCTACACGGTCACATCAAACTCTTCCGGGGTCAGACACAGAGTGATTATTCCTCAACACGGTACCATCACACACTCCCGGTGTCAGACACAGAGTGATTACTCCTCTACACGTAAACATCAAACACTCCCGGTGTCAGACACAGTGTGAATCCCCTTCCACACCGTCCCATCACACTCTCCCGTGGTCAGACACAGAGTGATTATTCCTCTACACGGTCCCATCAAACACTCCCGGGGTCAGACACAGAGTGAATCTCCCTCCACGCCATCACATCACACTCTCCCGGGGTCAGACACAGAGTGATTATTCCTCTACACGGTCCAATCAAACACTCCCGTGGTCAGACACAGAGTGATTATTCCTCTACACGGTCCCATGAAACACTGCCGGGGTGAGACACAGAGTGAATCTCCGTCCGCACCGTCCCAACACACACTCCCGGGGTCAGACAGAGTGATTATTCCTCTACACGGTCCCAGCAAACACTCCCGGGGTCAGACACAGACTGAATCTCCCTCCACACCGTCCCATCAAACACTCCCGGGGTCAGACACAGAGTGAATTTATATCCATACCGTCCCATCTTACAGTCCCGGGGTCAGACACATAGTGATTATTCCTCTACACGGTCCAATCAAACTCTCCCGGGGTCAGCCACAGAGTGAATTTATATCCATACCGTCCCATCTTACAGTCCCGGGGTCAGACACATAGTGATTATTCCTCTACACGGTCCAATCAAACTCTCCCGGGGTCAGCCACAGAGTGATTATTCCTCTACACCGCCCATCACACTCTCCCGGGGTCAGACACAGAGTGAATCTCCCTCCACACCGTCCCATCACACACTCCGGTGGTCAGACTCAGAGTGATTATTCCTCTACACGGCCCCATCAAACTCTCCCGGGGTCAGACACAGAGTGATTATTCCTCTACACGGTCCCATCAAACACTCCCGTGGTCAGACACAGAGTGATTATTCCTCTACACGGCCCCATCAAACTCTCCCGGGGTCAGTCACAGAGTGATTATTCCTCTACACGTTCCCATCAAACGCTGCCGGGTGTCAGACACAGAGTGATTATTCCTCTACACGGTCCCATGAAACACCCCTGGGGTCAGACACAGAGTGAATCTCCGTCCGCACCGTCCCAACACACACTCCCGGGGTCAGACAGAGTGATTATTCCTCTACACGGTCCCAGCAAACACTCCCGGGGTCAGACACAGAGTGAATCTCCCTCCACACGGTCCCATCACACACTCCCAGGGTCATACACAGAGGGATTATTACTCAACACGGTCCAATCAAACACTGCCGCGGTCAGACACGGAGTGAATCTCCCTCCACACCGTCCCATCACACACTCCCGGGGTCAGACACAGAGTGATTATTCCTCTACACTGTCCAATCAAACACTCCCGGTGTCAGACACAGAGTGATTATTGCTCTACACGGTCCCATCTCACACTCCCGGGATCAGTCACAGAGTGAATGTCCCTCTACACCGCCCATCACACTCTCCCGGGGTCAGACGCAGATTGTATCTCCCTGCAAATCGTCCCATCACACACTCCCGGGGTCAGACACAGACTGAATCTCCCTCCACACCGTCCCATCAATCACTCCCGGGGTCAGACACAGAGTGAATTTATATCCATACCGTCCCATCTTACAGTCCCGGTTTCAGACACATAGTGATTATTCCTCTACACGGTCCAATCAAACTCTCCCGGGGTCAGCCACAGAGTGATTATTCCTCTACACCGCCCATCACACTCTCCCGGGGTCAGACACAGAGTGAATCTCCCTCCACACCGTCCCATCACACACTCCGGTGGTCAGACACAGAGTGATTATTCCTCTACACGGTCCCATCAAACACTCCCGGGGTCAGACACAGAGTGAATTTCAATACTCACCGTCCCATCACACACTCCCGGGGTCAGACACAGAGAGATTATTCCTCTACTCGGTACCATCAAACAGTCCCGGAGTCAGACACAGAGAGATTATTCCTCTAGACGGTCCAAGCAAACACTCCCGGGGTCAGACACAGAGTCGTTATTCCTCTACACGGTCACATCACACTCTCCCGGGGTCAGACACAGAGTGAATCTCCCTCCACGCCATCACATCACACTCTCCCGGGGTCAGACACAGAGTGATTATTCCTCTACACGGTCCAATCAAACACTCCCGTGGTCAGACACAGAGAGATTATTCCTCTAGACGGTCCAAGCAAACACTCCCGGGGTCAGACACAGAGTGATTATTCCTCTACACGGTCCCATCAAACACTCCCGGGGTCAGACACAGAGTGAATCTCCCTCCACGCCATCACATCACACTCTCCCGGGGTCAGACACAGAGTGATTATTCCTCTACACGGTCCAATCAAACACTCCCGTGGTCAGACACAGAGTGATTATTCCTCTACACGGCCCCATCAAACTCTCCCTGGGTCAGACACAGAGTGATTACTCCTCTACACGGTCTCATCAAACACTCCCGTGGTCAGACACAGAGTGATTATTCCTCTACACGACCCCATCAAACTCTCCCGGGGTCAGACACAGAGTGATTACTCCTCTACACGGTCCCATGAAACACTCCCGGTGTCAGACACAGAGTGAATCTCCGTCCACACCGTCCCAACACAAACTCCCGGGGTCAGACAGAATGATTATTCCTCTACACGGCCCCATCAAACACTCCCGGTGTCAGACACAGAGTGAATCTCCCTCCACACCGTCCCGTCACAAACTCCCGGTGTCAGACACAGAGTGATTATTCCTCTACACCGCCCATGACACACTCTCGGGGATAGACACAGAGTGAATCTCCCTCCACACGGCCCCATCAAACTCTCCCGGGGTCAGACACAGAGTGATTATTCCTCTACACCGCCCATCACACACTCCCGGGGTCAGACACAGAGATTATACCTCTACACGGTACCATCAAACACTCCCGGGGTCAGACACAGAGTGAATCTCCCTCCACACCGTCCCATCACACTCTCCCGTGTTCAGACACAGAGTGATTATTCTTCTCCTCGGTCCCATCAAACACTCCCGGGGTCAGACAAAGAGTGATTATTGCTCTACACGGTCCCATCTCACACTCCCGGGGTCAGACACAGAGTGAATCCCCGTCCGCACCGTCCCAGCACACACTCCCGGGGTCAGACAGAGTGATTATTCCTCTACACGGACCCAGCAAACACTCCCGGTGTCAGACACAGAGTGAATCACCCTCCACACCGTCCCGTCACAAACTCCCGGTGTCAGACACAGAGTGATTACTCCTCTACACGGTCCCATGAAACACTCCCGGTGTCAGACACAGAGTGATTATTGCTCTACACGGTCCCATCTCACACTCCCGGGGTCAGACACAGAGTGAATCCCCGTCCGCACCATCCCAGCACACACTCCCGGGGTCAGACAGAGTGATTATTCCTCTACACGGACCCAGCAAACACTCCCGGTGTCAGACACAGAGTGAATCACCCTCCACACCGTCCCGTCACAATCTCCCGGTGTCAGACACAGAGTGATTATTCCACTACACCGCCCATCACACAGTCCCTGGGTCATACACAGAGGGATTATTCCTCAACACGGTCCCATCAAACACAGCCGCGGTCAGACACAGAGTGATTATTCCTCAACACGGTCCCATCAAACACTCCCGGGGTCAGACACAGAGTGATTATTGCTCTACACGGTCCCATCTCACACTCCCGGGATCAGTCACAGAGTGAATGTTCCATTACACGGTCCCATCAAACACTCCGTGAGTAAGACACTGAGTGAATCTCCCTTCACACCGTCCCATCACACACTCCCGGGGACAGACACAGAGTGATTATTCCTCTCCACGGTCCCATCAAACACTCCCGGGGTCAGACACAGAGTGATTATTCCTCTACACGGCCCCATCAAACTCTCCCGGGGTCAGACACAAAGTGATTATTCCTCTACACGGTCCCATCAAACGCTCCCGGGGGTCAGACACAGAGTGACTATTTCTCTACACGGTACCATCACACACTCCCGGTGTCAGACACAGTGTGAATCTCCTTCAACACCGTCCCATCACACATTCCCTGGGTCAGACACAGAGTGATTATTCCTCTACACTGTCACATCAAACACTCCCGGGGTCAGACACAGAGTGATTATTGCTCTACACGGTCCCATCTCACACTCCCGGGATCAGTCACAGAGTGAATGTTCCTCTACGCCGCCCATCACACACTCCCGGGATCAGACACAGAGATTATTCCTCGACACGGTCTCATCAAACACTCCCGGCGGTCAGACACAGAGAGATTATTCCTCTACACGGTACCATCAAACACTCCCGGCGTCAGCCACAGAGTGATTATTCCTCTACACCGCCCATCAAACTCTCCCGGGGTCAGACACAGAGTGATTATTCCTCTACAAGGTCCCATCAAACGCTCCCGGGGGTCAGACACAGAGTGAATCTCCCTCCACACCGTCCCATCACACTCTCCCGTGTTCAGACACAGAGTGATTATTCTTCTCCTCGGTCCCATCAAACACTCCCGGGGTCAGACAAAGAGTGATTATTGCTCTACACGGTCCCATCTCACACTCCCGGGGTCAGACACAGAGTGAATCCCCGTCCGCACCGTCCCAGCACACACTCCCGGGGTCAGACAGAGTGATTATTCCTCTACACGGACCCAGCAAACACTCCCGGTGTCAGACACAGAGTGAATCACCCTCCACACCGTCCCGTCACAAACTCCCGGTGTCAGACACAGAGTGATTACTCCTCTACACGGTCCCATGAAACACTCCCGGTGTCAGACACAGAGTGATTATTGCTCTACACGGTCCCATCTCACACTCCCGGGGTCAGACACAGAGTGAATCCCCGTCCGCACCGTCCCAGCACACACTCCCGGGGTCAGACAGAGTGATTATTCCTCTACACTGTCACATCAAACACTCCCGGGGTCAGACACAGAGTGATTATTGCTCTACACGGTCCCATCTCACAATCTCGGGATCAGTCACAGAGTGAATGTTCCTCTACGCCGCCCATCACACACTCCCGGGATCAGACACAGAGATTATTCCTCGACACGGTCTCATCAAACACTCCCGGCGGTCAGACACAGAGAGATAATTCCTCTACACGGTACCATCAAACACTCCCGGCGTCAGCCACAGAGTGATTATTCCTCTACACCGCCCATCAAACTCTCCCGGGGTCAGACACAGAGTGATTATTCCTCTACACGGCCCCATCAAACTCTCCCGGGGTCAGACACAAAGTGATTATTCCTCTACACGGTCCCATCAAACGCTCCCGGGGGTCAGACACAGAGTGATTATTTCTCTACACGGTACCATCACACACTCCCGGTGTCAGACACAGTGTGAATCTCCTTCAACACCGTCCCATCACACATTCCCTGGGTCAGACACAGAGTGATTATTCCTCTACACTGTCACATCAAACACTCCCGGGGTCAGACACAGAGTGATTATTGCTCTACACGGTCCCATCTCACACTCCCGGGATCAGTCACAGAGTGAATGTTCCTCTACGCCGCCCATCACACACTCCCGGGATCAGACACAGAGATTATTCCTCGACACGGTCTCATCAAACACTCCCGGCGGTCAGACACAGAGAGATTATTCCTCTACACGGTACCATCAAACACTCCCGGCGTCAGCCACAGAGTGATTATTCCTCTACACCGCCCATCAAACTCTCCCGGGGTCAGACACAGAGTGATTATTCCTCTACAAGGACCCATCAAACGCTCCCGGGGGTCAGACACAGAGTGAATATTCCTCTACACGGTCCCATCAAACACTCCGGGGGTAAGACACAGAGTGAATCTCCCTTCACACCGTCCCATCACACACTCCCGGGGACAGACACAGAGTGATTATTCCTCTCCACGGTCCCATCAAACACTCCCGGGGTCAGACACAGAGTGAATCTCAATACACAGCGTCCCATCACACACTCCCGGGATCAGACACAGAGAGATTATTCCTCTACACGGTACCATCAAACACTGCCGGGGTCAGACACAGAGTGAATCTCCCTCCACACCGTCCCAACACGCACTCCCGGGGTGAGACACAGAGTGAATATTCCTCTACACGGTCCTATCAAACACTCCCGGGGTCAGACACAGAGTGAATCTCCCTCCAGACCGTCCCATCACACACTCCCGGGGTCAGACACACAGTGAATTTATATCCACACCGTCCCATCATACACTCCCGGGATCAGGCACAGAGTGATTATTCCTCTACACGGTCCCATCTAACACTCCCGGGGGTCAGACACAGAGCGATTATTCCTCTACACTGTGCCATTAAACATTCCGTGGGTCAGACACACAGTGATTATTCCTCTACACGGTTCCTTCAAACACTCCCGTGGTCAGACATAGAGTGATTATTCCTCTACACGGCCCCATCAAACTCTCCCGGGGACAGACACAGAGTGATTATTCCTCTACACGGTCCCATCAAACGCTCCCGGGGATCAGACACAGAGTGATTATTCCTCTACACGGTCCCATGAAACACTCCCGGGGTCAGACACAGAGTGAATCTCCGTCCACACCGTCCCAACAGACACTCCCGGGGTCAGACACAGAGTGAATTTATATCCACACCGTCCCATCATACACTACCGGGGTCAGACACAGAGTGATTATTCCTCTGCACGGTCCAATCAAACACTCCCGGGGTCAGACACAGAGGGATTATTCCTCAACAAGGTCCCATCACACACTGCCGGGGTCAGACACAGAGTGATTATTCCTCTTCACGGTCCAATCAAACACTCCCGGGGTCAGACACAGAGGGATTATTCCTCAACAAGGTCCCATCACACACTCCCGGGGTCAGACACAGAGAGATTCTTCCTCTACACGGTGCTATCAAACACACCCGGGGTCAGACACAGAGTGATTATTCAACTACACGGCCCCATCATACTCTCCCGGGGTCAGACACGGAGTGATTATTTCTCTACACGGTCCCATCAACCGCTCCCGGAGGTCAGACACAGAGTGATTATTCCTCTACACGGTTACATCAAACAATCCCGGGGTCAGCCACAGAGTGATTATTCCTCTACACTGTACCATCAAACATTCCGTGGGTCAGACACACAGTGATTATTCCTCTACACGGTCCCATCAAATACTCCCGGGGTCAGACACAGAGTGAATCTCCCTCCACGCCGTCCCATCACACTCTCCCGGGGTCAGACACAGAGTGATTATTCCTCTACACGGTCCCATCTAACAATCCCGGGGTCAGCCACAGAGTGATTATTCCTCTACACTGTACCATCAAACATTCCGTGGGTCAGACACACAGTGATTATTCCTCTACACGGTCCCATCAAATACTCCCGGGGTCAGACACAGAGTGAATCTCCCTCCACGCCGTCCCATCACACTCTCCCGGGGTCAGACACAGAGTGATTATTCCGCTACACGGTACGATCACACACTCCCGGTGTCAGACACAGTGTGAATCTCCTTCAATACCGTCCCATCACACACTCCCGGGGTCAGACCCAGAGTGATTATTCCTCTACACGGTCCCATCATACTCTCCCGGCGTTAGACACAGAGTGATTATTTCTCTACACAGTCCCATCAAAAGTTCCCGGGGGTCAGACACAGAGTGATTATTCCTCTACACTGTCCCATCAAACACTCCGGGAGTAAGACACAGAGTGATTATTCCACTACAAGATCCTATCAAACGCTCTCGGGGTTCAGACACAGAGTGATTATTTCTCTACACGGTTCCATCAAACACTCCGGGTGTAAGACACAGAGTGATTATTCCACTACAAGGTCCCATCAAACACTCCCGGGGTCAGACACAGAGAGATTATTCCTCTACACGGTCCCATCAAACACTCCCGGGGTCAGACACTGAGAGATTATTCCTCTACACGGTCCCATCAAACACTCCCGGGGTCAGACACAGAGTGAATCTCAATCCTCACCGTCCAATCACACAGTCCCGGGGTCATACACAGAGAGATTATTCCTCTACACGGTACCATCAAACAGTCCCGGGGTCAGACACAGAGAGATTATTCCTCTACACGGTCACATCAAACTCTTCCGGGGTAAGACACAGAGTGATTATTCCTCAACACGGTACCATCACACACACCCGTTGTGCGACACAGAGTGATTATTCCTCTACACGGTCCCATCAAACACTCCCGGTGTCAGACACAGTGTGAATCTCCTTCCACACCGTCCCATCACAATCTCCCGGGGTCAGACACAGAGTTATTATTCCTCTACACGGTCCCATCAAACACTGCCGTGGTCAGACACAGAGTGACTATTCCTCTACACGGCCCCATCACACTCTCCCGGGGTCAGACACAGAGTGATTATTCCGCTACACGGTACCATCACACACTCCCGGTGTCAGACACAGTGTGAATCTCCTTCAATACCGTCCCATCACACACTCCCGGGGTCAGACCCAGAGTGATTATTCCTCTACACGGTCCCATCATACTCTCCCGGCGGTAGACACAGAGTGATTATTTCTCTACACAGTCCCATCAAAAGTTCCCGGGGGTCAGACACAGAGTGATTATTCCTCTACACTGTCCCATCAAACACTCCGGGAGTAAGACACAGAGTGATTATTCCACTACAAGATCCTATCAAACGCTCTCGGGGGTCAGACACAGAGTGATTATTTCTCTACACGGTTCCATCAAACACTCCGGGTGTAAGACACAGAGTGATTATTCCACTACAAGGTCCCATCAAACACTCCCGGGGTCAGACACAGAGAGATTATTCCTCTACACGGTCCCATCAAACACTCCCGGGGTCAGACACAGAGTGAATCTCAATCCTCACCGTCCCATCACACACTCCCTGGGTCAGACACTGAGAGATTATTCCTCTACACGGTACCATCAAACACTCCCGGGGTCAGACTCAGAGAGATTATTCCTCTACACGGTCCCATCAAACACTCCCGGGGTCAGACACAGAGTGAATCTCAATCCTCACCGTCCAATCACACAGTCCCGGGGTCATACACAGAGAGATTATTCCTCTACACGGTACCAGCAAACACTCCCGGGGTCAGAGACAGAGTCATTATTCCTCTACACGGTCACATCAAACTCTTCCGGGGTAAGACACAGAGTGATTATTCCTCAACACGGTACCATCACACACACCCGTTGTGAGACACAGAGTGATTATTCCTCTACACGGTCCCATCAAACACTCCCGGTGTCAGACACAGTGTGAATCTCCTTCCACACCGTCCCATCACAATCTCCCGGGGTCAGTCACAGAGTGATTATTCCTCTACACCGTCCCATCAAACACTTCCGGGGTCAGACACAGAGTGAATCACCCTCCACGCCATCCCAACACACTCTCCCGGGGTCAGACACAGAGTGATTATTCCTCTACACGGTCCCATCAAACACTCCCGTGGTCAGACACAGAGTGACTATTCCTCTACACGGCCCCATCAAACACTCCCGGGGTCAGACACAGAGTGATTATTCCTCTACACGTTCCCATCAAACGCTCCCGGTGGTCAGACAGAGTGTTTATTCCTCTACACGGTCCCAGCAAACACTCCCGGGTTCAGACACAGAGTGAATCTCCCTCCACACCGTCCTATCACACTCTCCCGGGGTCAGACACAGAGTGATTATTCCTCTACACGGCCCCATCAAACACTCCCGGGGTCAGACATAGAGTGATTATTCCTCTACACTGTCCCATCAAACACTCCGGGAGTAAGACACAGAGTGATTATTCCACTACAAGATCCTATCAAACGCTCTCGGGGGTCAGACACAGAGTGATTATTTCTCTACACGGTTCCATCAAACACTCCGGGTGTAAGACACAGAGTGATTATTCCACTACAAGGTCCCATCAAACACTCCCGGGGTCAGACACAGAGAGATTATTCCTCTACACGGTCCCATCAAACACTCCCGGGGTCAGACACAGAGTGAATCTCAATCCTCACCGTCCCATCACACACTCCCTGGGTCAGACACTGAGAGATTATTCCTCTACACGGTACCATCAAACACTCCCGGGGTCAGACTCAGAGAGATTATTCCTCTACACGGTCCCATCAAACACTCCCGGGGTCAGACACAGAGTGAATCTCAATCCTCACCGTCCAATCACACAGTCCCGGGGTCATACACAGAGAGATTATTCCTCTACACGGTACCATCAAACAGTCCCGGGGTCAGACACAGAGAGATTATTCCTCTACACGGTCCCAGCAAACACTCCCGGGGTCAGAGACAGAGTCATTATTCCTCTACACGGTCACATCAAACTCTTCCGGGGTAAGACACAGAGTGATTATTCCTCAACACGGTACCATCACACACACCCGTTGTGAGACACAGAGTGATTATTCCTCTACACGGTCCCATCAAACACTCCCGGTGTCAGACACAGTGTGAATCTCCTTCCACACCGTCCCATCACAATCTCCCGGGGTCAGTCACAGAGTGATTATTCCTCTACACCGTCCCATCAAACACTTCCGGGGTCAGACACAGAGTGAATCACCCTCCACGCCATCCCAACACACTCTCCCGGGGTCAGACACAGAGTGATTATTCCTCTACACGGTCCCATCAAACACTCCCGTGGTCAGACACAGAGTGACTATTCCTCTACACGGCCCCATCAAACACTCCCGGGGTCAGACACAGAGTGATTATTCCTCTACACGTTCCCATCAAACGCTCCCGGTGGTCAGACAGAGTGTTTATTCCTCTACACGGTCCCAGCAAACACTCCCGGGTTCAGACACAGAGTGAATCTCCCTCCACACCGTCCTATCACACTCTCCCGGGGTCAGACACAGAGTGATTATTCCTCTACACGGCCCCATCAAACACTCCCGGGGTCAGACATAGAGTGATTATTCCTCTACACGTTCCCTTCAAACGCTCCCGGGGGTCAGACAGAGTGTTTATTCCTCTACACGGTCCCAGCAAACACTCCCGGTGTCAGACACATAGTGATTATTCCTTTACACCGCCCATCACACACTCACGGGGTCAGACACAGAGTGCATCTCCCTCCACACGGTCCCATCACACTCTCCCAGGGTCATACACAGAGGGATTATTCCTCAACACGGTCCCATCAAACACTCCCGGGGTCAGACACAGAGTGATTATTCCTCTACACGGTCCCATCAAACACTCCCGGGGTCAGACACAGAGTGAATCTCCCTCCACACCGTCCCATCACTCACTCCCGTGTTCAGACACAGATTGATTATTCTTCTCCACGTTCCCATCTCACACTCCCGGGGTGAGACACAGAGTGAATGTTCCTCTACACCGCCCATCACACACTCCCTGGGTCAGACACAGAGTGAATCTCCCTGCAAATCGTCCCATCAAACACTCCCGGGTTCAGAGACAGAGTGAATTTATATCCAAACCGTCCCATCATACACTGCCGGGTCAGACACAGAGAGATTATTCCTCTACACGGTCCAATCAAACACTCCCGGGGTCAGACACAGGGAGATTATTCCTCTACACTGTCCCATCAAACACTCCCGGGGTCAGACACAGAGTGAATCTCAATCCACACCGTCCCATCACACACTCCCGGGGTCAGACACAGAGAGATTATTCCTCTACACTGTCCAATCAACACTCCCGGGGTCAGACACAGAGTGAATCTCAATCCACACCGTCCCATCACACAATCCCGGGGTCAGACACAGAGAGATTATTCCTCTACACGGTACCATCAAACACTCCCGGCGTCAGCCACAGAGTGATTATTCCTCTACACCGCCCATCAAACTCTCCCGGGGTCAGACACAGAGAGATTATTCCTCTACAAGGTCCCATCAAACGCTCCCGGGGGTCAGACACAGAGTGATTATTCCTCTACACGGTCCCATCAAACACTCCGGGGGTAAGACACAGAGTGAATCTCCCTTCACACCGTCCCATCACACACTCCCGGGGACAGACACAGAGTGATTATTCCTCTCCACGGTCCCATCAAACACTCCCGGGGTCAGACACAGAGTGAATCTCAATCCACAGCGTCCCATCACACACTCCCGGGGTCAGACACAGAGAGATTATTCCTCTACACGGTACCATCAAACACACCCGGTGTCAGACACAGAGAGATTATTCCTCTGCACCGTCGCATCAAACACTCCCGGGGTCAGACACAGAGTGAATCTCCCTCCACACGGTCCCATCACACACTCCCTGGGTCATACACAGAGGGATTATTCCTCAACACGGTCCCATCAAACACTGCCGGGGTCAGACACAGAGTGAATCTCCCTCCACACCGTCCCAACACGCACTCCCGGGGTGAGACACAGAGTGAATATTCCTCTACACGGTCCCATCAAACACTCCCGGGGTCAGACACAGAGTGATTATTGCTCTACACGGTCCCATCTCACACTCCCGGTGTCAGCCACGGAGTGAATGTTCCTCTACACCGCACATCACACACTCCCTGGGTCAGACACAGAGTGAATCTCCCTGCAAATCTTCCCATCACACACTCCCGGGGGCAGACAAATACTGAATCTCACTCCACACCGTCCCATCAAACACTCCCGGGGTCAGACACACAGCGAATTTATATCCACACCGTCCCATCATACACTCCCGGGATCAGGCACAGAGTGATTATTCCTCTACACGGTCCCATCTAACACTCCCGGGGGTCAGACACAGAGCGATTATTCCTCTACACTGTGCCATTAAACATTCCGTGGGTCAGACACACAGTGATTATTCCTCTACACGGTTCCTTCAAACACTCCCGTGGTCAGACACAGAGTGATTATTCCTCTACACGGCCCCATCAAACTCTCCCGGGGTCAGAGACAGAGTGATTATTCCTCTACACGGTCCCATCAAACGATCCCGGGGATCAGACACAGAGTAATTATTCCTCTACACGGTCCCATGAAACACTCCCGGGGTCAGACACAGAGTGAATCTCCGTCCACACCGTCCCAACAGACACTCCCGGGGTCAGACACAGAGTGAATTTATATCCACACCGTCCCATCAAACACTACCGGGGTCAGACACAGAGTGATTATTCCTCAACAAGGTCCCATCACACACTGCCGGGGTCAGACACAGAGAGATTCTTCGTCTACACGGTGCTATCAAACACACCCGGGGTCAGACACAGAGTGATTATTCAACTACACGGCCCCATCATACTCTCCCGGGGTCAGACACGGAGTGATTATTTCTCTACACGGTCCCATCAACCGCTCCCGGAGGTCAGACACAGAGTGATTATTCCTCTACACGGTTACATCAAACAAACCCGGGGTCAGCCACAGAGTGATTATTCCTCTACACTGTACCATCAAACATTCCGTGGGTCAGACACACAGTGATTATTCCTCTA
Organism: Hypanus sabinus; assembly: GCF_030144855.1. Lineage (NCBI taxonomy): Eukaryota > Metazoa > Chordata > Chondrichthyes > Myliobatiformes > Dasyatidae > Hypanus > Hypanus sabinus. Next base: position 166,299 of record NW_026781827.1, read on the forward strand.
CACGGTCCCATCAAATACTCCCGGGGTCAGACACAGAGTGAATCTCCCTCCACGCCGTCCCATCACACTCTCCCGGGGTCAGACACAGAGTGATTATTCCTCTACACGGTCCCATCTAACAATCCCGGGGTCAGCCACAGAGTGATTATTCCTCTACACTGTACCATCAAACATTCCGTGGGTCAGACACACAGTGATTATTCCTCTACACGGTCCCATCAAATACTCCCGGGGTCAGACACAGAGTGAATCTCCCTCCACGCCGTCCCATCACACTCTCCCGGGGTCAGACACAGTGTGAATCTCCTTCAATACCGTCCCATCACAAACTCCCGGGGTCAGACCCAGAGTGATTATTCCTCTACACGGTCCCATCATACTCTCCCGGCGGTAGACACAGAGTGATTATTTCTCTACACAGTCCCATCAAAAGTTCCCGGGGGTCAGACACAGAGTGATTATTCCTCTACACTGTCCCATCAAACACTCCGGGAGTAAGACACAGAGTGATTATTCCACTACAAGATCCTATCAAACGCTCTCGGGGGTCAGACACAGAGTGATTATTTCTCTACACGGTTCCATCAAACACTCCGGGTGTAAGACACAGAGTGATTATTCCACTACAAGGTCCCATCAAACACTCCCGGGGTCAGACACAGAGAGATTATTCCTCTACACGGTCCCATCAAACACTCCCGGGGTCAGACACAGAGTGAATCTCAATCCTCACCGTCCCATCACACACTCCCTGGGTCAGACACTGAGAGATTATTCCTCTACACGGTACCATCAAACACTCCCGGGGTCAGACTCAGAGAGATTATTCCTCTACACGGTCCCATCAAACACTCCCGGGGTCAGACACAGAGTGAATCTCAATCCTCACCGTCCAATCACACAGTCCCGGGGTCATACACAGAGAGATTATTCCTCTACACGGTACCATCAAACAGTCCCGGGGTCAGACACAGAGAGATTATTCCTCTACACGGTCCCAGCAAACACTCCCGGGGTCAGAGACAGAGTCATTATTCCTCTACACGGTCACATCAAACTCTTCCGGGGTAAGACACAGAGTGATTATTCCTCAACACGGTACCATCACACACACCCGGTGTGAGACACAGAGTGATTATTCCTCTACACGGTCCCATCAAACACTCCCGGTGTCAGACACAGTGTGAATCTCCTTCCACACCGTCCCATCACAATCTCCCGGGGTCAGACACAGAGTGATTATTCCTCTACACCGTCCCATCAAACACTTCCGGGGTCAGACACAGAGTGAATCACCCTCCACGCCATCCCAACACACTCTCCCGGGGTCAGACACAGAGTGATTATTCCTCTACACGGTCCCATCAAACACTCCCGTGGTCAGACACAGAGTGACTATTCCTCTACACGGCCCCATCAAACACTCCCGGGGTCAGACACAGAGTGATTATTCCTCTACACGTTCCCATCAAACGCTCCCGGGGGTCAGACAGAGTGTTTATTCCTCTACACGGTCCCAGCAAACACTCCCGGGTTCAGACACAGAGTGAATCTCCCTCCACACCGTCCTATCACACTCTCCCGGGGTCAGACACAGAGTGATTATTCCTCTACACGGCCCCATCAAACACTCCCGGGGTCAGACACAGAGTGATTATTCCTCTACACGTTCATTTCAAACGCTCCCGGGGGTCAGACAGAGTGTTTATTCCTCTACACGGTCCCAGCAAACACTCCCGGTGTCAGACACATAGTGATTATTCCTTTACACCGCCCATCACACACTCACGGGGTCAGACACAGAGTGCACCTCCCTCCACACGGTCCCATCACACTCTCCCAGGGTCATACACAGAGGGATTATTCCTCAACACGGTCCCATCAAACACTCCCGGTGTCAGACACAGAGTGATTATTCCTCTACACGGTCCCATCAAACACTCCCGGGGTCAGACACAGAGTGAATCTCCCTCCACACCGTCCCATCACTCACTCCCGTGTTCAGACATAGATAGATTATTCTTCTCCACGTTCCCATCTCACACTCCCGGGGTCAGACACAGAGTGAATGTTCCTCTACACCGCCCATCACACACTCCCTGGGTCAGACACAGAGTTAATCTCCCTGCAAATCGTCCCATCAAACACTCCCGGGTTCAGAGACAGAGTGAATTTATATCCAAACCGTCCCATCATACACTGCCGGGTCAGACACAGAGAGATTATTCCTCTACACGGTCCAATCAAACATCCCGGGGTCAGACACAGAGAGATTATTCCTCTACACTGTCCCATCAAACACTCCCGGGGTCAGACACAGAGTGAATCTCAATCCACACCGTCCCATCACACACTCCCGGGGTCAGACACAGAGAGATTATTCCTCTACACTGTCCAATCAACACTCCCGGGGTCAGACACAGAGTGAATCTCAATCCACACCGTCCCATCACACACTCCCGGGGTCAGACACAGAGAGATTATTCCTCTACACGGTACCATCAAACACTCCCGGGGTCAGACACAGAGAGATTATTCCTCTACATGTTCCGATCAAACACTCCCGGGGTCAGACACAGAGAGTTTATTCCTCTACACGGTCCCATCAAACTCTCCCGGGGTCAGACACAGAGTGATTATTCCTCTAACCGGTCCCATCAAAAGCTCCCGGGGGTCAGTGACAGAGTGATTATTCCTCTACACGGCCCCATCAAACTCTCCGGGGGTAAGACACAGAGTGAATCTCCCTTCACACCGTCCCATCACACACTCCCGGGGTCAGACACAGAGTGATTATTCCTCTACACCGACGCATCACACGCTCCCGTGGTCAGACCCAGAGTGATTATTCCTCTACACGGTCCCATCATACTCTCCCGGCGGTAGACACAGAGTGATTCTTTCTCTACACAGTCCCATCAAAAGTTCCCGGGGGTCTGACACACAGTGATTATTTCTCTACACGGTTCCATCAAACACTCCGGGTGTAAGACACAGAGTGATTATTCCACTACAAGGTCCCATCAAACACTCCCGGAGTCAGACACAGAGAGATTATTCCTCTACACGGTCCCATCAAACACTCCCGGGGTCAGACACAGAGTGAATCTCAATCCTCACCGTCCCATCACACACTCCCGGGGTCAGACACTGAGAGATTATTCCTCTACACGGTACCATGAAACACTCCCGGGGTCAGACACAGAGAGATTATTCCTCTACACGGTCCCATCAAACACTCCCGGGGTCAGACACAGAGTGAATCTCAATCCTCACCGTCCCATCACACAATCCCGGCGTCAGACACAGAGAGATTATTCCTCTACACGGTACCATCAAACAGTCCCGGGGTCAGACACGGAGAGATTATTCCTCTACACGGTCCCAGCAAACACTCCCGGGGTCAGAGACAGAGTCATTATTCCTCTACACGGTCACATCAAACTCTTCCGGGGTCAGACACAGAGTGATTATTCCTCAACACAGTTCCATCACACACACCCGGTGTGAGACACAGAGTGATTATTCCTCTACACGGTCCCATCAAACACTCCCGGTGTCAGACTCAGTGTGAATCTCCTTCCACACCGTCCCATCACAATCTCCCGGGGTCAGACACTGAGAGATTATTCCTCTACACGGTACCATCAAACACTTCCGGGATCAGACACAGAGTGAATCACCCTCCACGCCATCCCATCACACTCTCCCGGGGTCAGACACAGAGTGATTATTCCTCTACACGGTCCCATCAAACACTCCCGTGGTCAGACACAGAGTGATTATTCCTCTACACGGCCCCATCAAACTCTCCCGGGGTCAGACACAGAGTGATTATTCCTCTACACGTTCCCATCAAACGCTCCCGGGGGTCAGACAGAGTGTTTATTCCTCTACACGGTCCCAGCAAACACTCCGGTGTTCAGCCACAGAGTGAATCTCCCTCCACACCTTCCCGTCACAAACTCCCGGTGTCAGACACATAGTGATTATTCCTCTACACCGCCCATCACACACTCACGGGGTCAGACACAGAGTGCATCTCCCTCCACACGGTCCCATCACACACTCCCAGGGTCATACACAGAGGGATTATTCCTCAACACGGTCCCATCAAACACTGCCGGGGTCAGACACAGAGTGAATCTCCCTCCACTCCGTCCCATCACACACTCCCGGGGTCAGACACAGAGAGATTATTCCTCTAAACGGTCCCATCAAACACTCCCGGGGTCAGACACAGAGTGAATCTCCCTCCACACCGTCCCATCACTCACTCCCGTGTTCAGACACAGAGTGATTATTCTTCTCCACGGTCCCATCAAACACTCCCGGGGTCAGACACAGAGTGATTATTGCTCTACACTTTCCCATCTCACACTCCCGGGATCAGACACAGAGTGAATGTTCCTCTACACCGCCCATCACACACTCCCTGGGTCAGACACAGAGTGAATCTCCCTGCAAATCGTCCCATCAAACACTCCCGGGTTCAGAGACAGAGTGAATTTATATCCAAACCGTCCCATCATACACTGCCGGGTCAGACACAGAGAGATTATTCCTCTACACGGTCCAATCAAACACTCCCGGGGTCAGACACAGAGTGATTATTCCTCTACACGGTCCCATCAAACGCTCCCGGGGGTCAGACACAGAGTGATTATTTCTCTACACCGTCCCATCAGACACTCCCGGGGTCAGACACAGTGATTAATCCTCTCCATGATCCGATCAAACACTCCGGGTGTAAGACACAGAGTTATTATTCCACTACAAGGTCCCATCAAACACTCCCGGTGTCAGACACAGAGTGAATCTCAATCCACAGCGTCCCATCACACGCTCCCGGGGTCAGACACAGAGAGATTATTCCTCTACACGGTACCATCAAACACACCCGGGGTCAGACACAGAGTTATTATTCCTCTACACGGCCCCATCAAACACTCCCGGGGTCAGACACAGAGTGATTATTCCTCTACACGTTCCCATCAAACGCTCCCGGGGGTCAGACAGAGTGTTTATTCCTCTACACGGTCCCAGCAAACACTCCCGGGTTCAGACACAGAGTGAATCTCCCTCCACACCGTCCCGTCACAAACTCCCGGTGTCAGACACATAGTGATTATTCCTCTACACCGCCCATCACACACTCACGGGGTCAGACACAGAGTGAATCTCCCTCCATTCCGTCCCATCACACACTCCCGGGGTCAGACACAGAGTGATTATTCCTCTACACGGTCCCATCAAACACTCCCGGGGTCAGACACAGAGTGAATCTCCCTCCACACCGTCCCATCACACACTCCCGTGTTCAGACACAGAGTGATTATTCTTCTCCACGGTCCCATCAACACTCCCGGGGTCAGACACAGTGTGATTATTGCTCTACACGGTCCCATCTCACACTCCCGGGGTCAGACACAGAGTGAATTTTCCACTACACCGCCCATCACACACTCCCTGGGTCAGACACAGAGTGAATCTCCCTGCAAATCGTCCCATCAAACACTCCCGGGGTCAGAGACAGAGTGAATTTATATCCAAACCGTCCCATCATACACTCCCGGGTCAGACACAGAGAGATTATTCCTCTACACGGTACCATCAAACAGTCCCGGGGTCAGACACAGAGAGATTATTCCTCTACACGGTCCCAGCAAACACTCCCGGGGTCAGAGACAGAGTCATTCTTCCTCAACACGGTCACATCAAACTCTTCTTGGGTCAGACACAGAGTGATTATTCCTCAACACGGTACCATCACACACTCCCGGTGTCAGACACAGAGGGATTATTCCTCTACACGGTCCCATCTAACACTCCCGGGGTCAGACACAGAGTGATTATTCCTCTACACGTTCCCATCAAACGCTCCGGGGGTCAGACAGAGTGTTTATTCCTCTACACGGTCCCAGCAAACACTCCCGGGTTCAGACACAGAGTGAATCTCCCTCCACACCGTCCCGTCACAAACTCCCGGTGTCAGACACATAGTGATTATTCCTCTACACCGCCCATCACACACTCACGGGGTCAGACACAGAGTGAATCTCCCTCCATTCCGTCCCATCACACACTCCCGGGGTCAGACACAGAGTGATTATTCCTC